>NC_087118.1:12072500-12359000 GCF_963855985.1 Ostrinia nubilalis | reverse complement strand
AGATATATTCTTCTCGTCCCTTGAAAAAGTACTGAACATTTTATCAAAAAAAGACTACTGTAAAAATGTGATAATAGGCGGTGACTTTAATGTGGACATGTTGACTAAAACCAAGCTGTCCTCTTCTCTCTCGGATTTAATGAAAACCTTTAACTTCACTCAAAAAATAAAAAAACCTACCAGAGTCTCAAGTAGCAGTGAAACCTGCCTCGATTTAATATTTACTAACTTTTTTATTAAAAACACAGATATCACAGTACATGATTATGGCCTGTCAGACCATAAAGGTGTCATAATTACATTAAAAAACCCGCCATGTACACATATGCCCATCTGTTATATGCAGAAAAGGCTTTATAAGGAAAAACATATAAATTTATTTAAGTTAGAACTTGCACAAATAGACTGGAATCAAATATTCAATAATTATAAATCTGTAAATGAAAATTGTAATATTTTTTTAGAAATAATAATTAATGCACATAACAACTGTATACCAAAAACAAAAATAAAAATAAAACCTGTTAAAACTAAAACATGGCTTACAAAAGGTATAAGGGTCTCATGTAGGCATAAAAGATTATTAAAAGTCCTAAATTCTCAATGGGATAGCTCTATCTTGGATAATCACTACAAAAAATATACAAAGCTACTAAGAAAAACGGCATACCAGTCAAAAAAACTGTGTAATATTAAAAAAATTAAACAGTCAAGTAATGTAAATAAAACTATGAGGGCTATTGTAAAGGAAAGAACTAACAAACTACCTAAACGGTCACTGAAAAATATTACATTGTTTAGCAACAACACTTTAGTAGAGGACCCCCACTTAGTGGCAAATGCCTTCAACGAGTACTTTATATCAGTAGGCGCGTATTCAAAAAATTCACCACCACCTGGCCGCCCTGTGGCTACTCCGGTGGAGAATTCACTGTACTTAAAACCTCTAGACCTTGCAGAAACAACGCGATTAATTCGTAACCTAAAAAATAAGAAGAGTTATGGCTTTGACGAAATACCACCTTCGCTCATAAGACAGTGTGTACATGAGCTAGCCCCGCCTTTAACTCTGCTAATAAACCAGTCATTTGCTGAGGGTGTTGTCCCTGAAAGGTTGAAAATATCAATAGTCAAACCTATACACAAAACCGGTGACCCAAGTTCGAGCAGCAACTACCGACCCATAGCTTTATTGCCCTCTTAACACTCTAACGTAATAACATCTATCTGACATAATTATTTTTAGATATGCGTAAATGAATTTTATTTAATTTACTTGATCTGACACTAATGATGTACTTTATTTTGTTTGTTATTTTTTTCTGTATTGTGGGTAGGCGATGCGACTAACGCGCTCAGGATTATGGGCCAATCTGACACCTGATGCTATGAATGGACACAACCACGCAAAATGGTTCGATCGCACGTGACGGTTTTGTGGTCGTCGAGACACACACAATCACTGTATACACAAACACTTTATTACATTACAATTTATTTATTATGTACACCCACACAGTTTTGTTTTTCAAATATTATCGTTTTATTTATAATATCTTATTACATCTTTTCTTTATAATAATATTATACTGTACTTACACTTAAAATTTATACGCGCACTATTATTATTATTATTTATGTATGTATATTTTATGCAGTATAGGTTAGTGTCCGTGACTCCCACTCGGCATGGGGCACACTGAAAACCAGCGTCGTGGCCTCCCTCACCGGGGGCCATGGCATATGCTGAGTGGGGTCCCATTGCGATGGACATCGCTGTGCGACAGGGTGGCACTGCTCAGTTTTACTTTCACTTTCATTGTATGTTTTATTTTATGTCACCTATGTCTTATTTACTTTTTTTCTATTATTTACATCTTTTGTCTTCTGTGATGTCCATGGCAATAAATGTTTCTTTCTTTCTTTCTTTCTTTCTCTTTCTCAAAAGTATTTGAATCGGCCATGACAAACCGACTATATTCTTTCTGCGAAAAATATAAGGTTTTTAATGATAGCCAAAATGGTTTTCGTAAAAATCGGTCAACTACTATAGCTGTTTTCAAGTATGTTAGGGAAATCTTAGATATTCTAAATAATAAAAATTACGCTGTTGGCATTTTACTAGACCTAAGTAAGGCATACGATCGGGTGCTACCAAATATCTTACTAAAAAAATTATATGGGATCGGTATTCGTGGCATGGCACATAAGTGGTTAACCTCCTACTTCGAAAATCGCGTTCAATATGTAGAAATACAAAACGCATGTTTAGAAAATAGTCAAATAACTAGCGTTAGGTCACAAAAGGCAGTAATATCAAAATCTATACCCCAAAAAAGTGTCATAGGATGCTTTCTATTTCTCATTTACATAAACGACTTGCCAAAAATAATCAAAGAGACCAGTATTTTGTTTGCAGATGACATGTCAGTTATACTTCCTACCATAGATGAAGAACAACTAAAAGATAAGTTAAATAAAACTACCCATGAAATTGTATCTTGGTTGGGTGATCATAATCTAGTCATAAATTACAACAAAACAAAACTAATGATTTTTAGACCCTATCAAAAAAGACCACTAAACATCAATTACACAGTTGATAATATAGAGCTCGAATGCGTCAATTCATTTTCATTACTAGGTATAAAAATAGATTGCAATTTAAATTGGAAAAGCCATATTGAAACCGTATCAGGTAAGCTATCGCGATTTATCTATGCATTGAACGAACTAAAAAGGTCCACAGACACGAATACCGCCAAAATTGCGTATCATGCTTACGCGCACTCGCAGCTGCGCTACGGTATTGCTTTGTGGGGCAACAGCACAGATGCGCCAAAACTTTTGGTTCTACAAAAAAAATGTATAAGGATACTTGCTAATATAGGGCCTATGGAAAGCTGTAAACCATATTTTAGAGAATATAAAATATTAACTGTCCCATCTCTTTATATATTGGAAATATGCAAAATAGTTAGGCAAAATGGGGAAATATTTGATAAGACAGACGAAAAGTACACTGGGACTATAACACTGAGAAAGAGAAACAAGCTTGTGTTGCCAGATAGTAAATTAGAATTACATGGATCGGGACCATACTCCATGGCAATAAGGCTATATAATACCCTTCCTAAATATTTAAGACAGATAGATAATTATGATAAAGGATGATGGGCACAAATGTATGGAAAGTGGTACCCGCTCCAATAGCCATAACCAATATATATTTTAAAAGGACTTTAGATGTAGGAAAATGTCTGCTATGGGGCCAGTTTTAATTCACGTTTTGAAAGAAGTAATTCCACTAAGTAAATGAAAGTATAACATAATCATCCATGTATACAAGTATGCACTATTACTACAATCTATTAATAATCCTAACCAAAAAATAATTGAAAAGAAAACATAGAGCCTACGATGAACTAAGCAAGCTATTAGCCTTTTATTCGCTTTCATCATCATCATCATCATCATTTTAGCCAAAGAACGTCCAGTTGAACATAGGCCTCCCCCAATGATTTCCACAATGGCCGGTTAGTGGCGGCCTGCATCCAGCGCCTTCCCGCTACCTTTATGAGGTCGTCGGTCCATCTTATGGGTGGACTTATTGGGTCTTGTGGGTTTATTCGCTTTAGCAACCCATAATAAAACTCTTAATTAAGAAGTAATAAAACTTTAACCTCTTTATTAATCAAAGTTACACCCTAGTTAACTCTGGCTTAAATTGTCATTTGGTATGGAAATGTCATTTTAATCCAAGGTTCATCCTAGGTGTAACTTTTTATTAATAAGGGGGTAGTAGTTCTTTAAATAAAAATATTTATTTCACAATTATCCCTATCAATAATTGTTATAGAGTTAAGGTAGGATGCTGGAGCAATAAACCCTTCATGCCTCGCATAACCTAAGTACCATACGATGGACACGTTGATGCTTTGGTTACACAAAAAGTATGTTTATCTTCGAACGCAACCAGATCTGAGGCTGGTGGCCATAGTAAATGTTGTTCGTCTTGGTAAGACCTTTCAAATGACACTACAAACATAACTATTGGAGCCGGGTACCATTCCGCAAAAAAGTATGTTTATCTTCGAACACAACCAGATCTGAGGCTGGTGGTCATAGTAAAAGTTGTTCATCTTGGTAAGACCTTTCAAACGATACTAGACACATATCTATTGGAGCCGGGTACCATTTTGCCCATTGTCCTTTGTGGCGTCCTTAAATGTTTTTCTATGTGATAAGTGTTTTTACAAAATTGATGAATATTATACTAGGCTGCAATAAATTTAAAATTGAATAAATATATTATTAAATGAAATATAATTAAATAACATAATTAATAATTGTTACTACGATCTAAAATTGTAACTTCTTCTTTTATTTTGTAAAATGTATACTTAATGCTTGCTATGCCCTTGCAGGGTGCATGTGATGCGCTGCCCTACCATTCACCAACTATCAAACCACATGTAATGCAATGCAATAAATGATTTGATTTGATTTAAATAAAAGTGATTTGAACCATTTTGTATTAAGCAACTAACAAAAAATAACTTTAAGAAAATGAATTCTAGACTAAATTAGGTACGTGGATTTATTTAAGGATATCGTTTGATATAAGGTACTTTTTTGGGAAAAAAATATATTTTTCTAATCTAATTACCGCGCAAAAGGTCGTGGGTTCGATGTCCACCTTAGGCAGTTCGATTTTTTCAAGTTACATTATAAACTAATTGTTTTATTTTCCGAAAAATGAAGCTTTAAAACGCTCCTATGTAAAGTTCCAAAAATGTTACATGCAAATAATTATAGCAATCGAACCCTCAAATTGCAATACTCAGCGATACGAAACTAAATTAATTGAATTATATCGGCCATAAATACCTATGTGTGTTTTGTTAAGATAAGTTTTTATTTCATTGTATTTATGCATGCATAAAGTTTAAGTTTTTTATTACACCTAACTAGCTAGAATCTAGAATAGAGCAACAAATAACTGAGCGAGCGAGATGTCACTAGCAGCAACTTTGTGCAATAAAAAGAGATGCCGTCACCGTCACGTCAAACAGAACCGTTTTTTTGCAAGGAAGGAATAATAACTTTATGTTTTTATGTAACTTTTGACAATGCATGTTTAGTTTGTAATTTTGATAAAATTTAATCACCCAGTGTTATTTTTAAGACAGGTAAATAAGTGTAAATAGAATTTACGTATATAATTACGTGAATTAAGCTTGTTTAATAAGTAGGTATGTCGATTATCTAGGTACTACAGTCGCTATGTTAGTACATAAATTACATAATTAAACCAAATACTTAAAATTAAGGCGTATGGTGAAAAACTCGCTATGGATATGCGTCTACCTTCTGTTACTTGAAATGTCAACCTTACGGGAGTAGTAATAAGAGCGTATCGCTGACTTTAGCCCGCGAACTACATTGCCTGCATGCGGTATATCCTTAAAAGTATATTTAACGTTCGAAAATTTGTTGGATTTTTGATAAATCTGTTTTAACCCTTTCACGCATATGGGACACATTTGTCCCCGCATAGTTTTTACGATTTACAGTAATACTAGTTAAGTTAAACCCTTTGTAATTTAATATTCTTAAATTTTATTATTTTCTTTTATGTTTATGCGCTATAAATAATTAAAAACGCGATTCTTTGTGTAAAAAAATACTGGCACAAAACGTGAAAAAAAAATTCGTTAGACGTCAAAATTAAAAAATATTTTAATATTACTTAGCAGCTTTTTGGCCATTATTTTTCTTCCGATTTACATTCACTAATAAGTATAATTAGCGTTTTATTACATATTTTTGATTTTCTTCGTATGCATAATGAATATTATGTAAAAATATGTATTGGGACACGGGTGGCCCTATGTGCGTCAAAGGCAACTTGGTTCTTACTAAGGATATTGTTTGCCTCGTTATAATTTATATGTTTATATTGATGTTTTATTTATATATGGGAGAAAGTAAAATAAAAAGCAAGAGTGTTTGAAAATAACGTTGTATTTAAAATTTAAATACATATAAGTATTTAATTATATTATTTATTATAGTTATAAATCATATAAAATGATATTTATATATTTATATTTAATAACATTTTGTTATTCAACCAAATATTCTATGTATCAAGCCATTATAATATTATAATTATAACAACAGTAAATAGGTATTGCATTACATAATACAATTAGTTTACCTGACGAACTCCGTCCGGGCCCGCAGTCGGCCAACAACTGACTGCCTCTGCGCGCTGCAGGCGCTTTTATAATACGACACAAACAAGCGGCAAGGCAAGGTGGGGAGAACACGAAATGCTTTTTGTCGTTGGAATAACAAGTCGTTTGTAAACTCCTTGTTTAAATTGAAATTAAGATATATTTTTTTTAATAAAATAAATTAATCTCCCACACGGCCATACTGACGAGCAGCCGACACAGTCAGGCTCGCGAATAACACTTTGCAAATAAATTATTTAATCATTTTGATATATCAAGAAAATCAACAACATAATACAATCATTGACAAAAATGTGATCATTCACATTATTTTTAAATCGTATGTATCTTAAAGTTCGGCCTCGGTAAAAAACACCGAATTATACGGCACAGCCATTGATGTGGGCCTCGGTAAAAACGCCGAATGTACGGCACAGCCTCTTTTTTAATGTGTGGGCCTCGGTAAAAACGCCGAATGTACGGCACAGCCTCTTTTTTAATGTGTGGCCTCGGTAAAAAACGCCGAATTATACGGCACAGCCTCTTTTTTAATGTGTGGGCCTCGGTAAAAACGCCGAATGTACGGCACAGCCTCTTTTTTAATGTGTGGGCCTCGGTAAAAACGCCGAATGTGCGGCACAGCCTCTTTTTTAATGTGTGGCCTCGGTAAAAAACGCCACAAGGGCACGGCCAAAAATTTACATTTGTGCTCATTACCCTGTATACATCCAGACATCTGGCCAGGATTCAAGGAGTATACAGAACGATGAGCTCAAATCACGAAACTTTAAAAAATATAATTTTCAGTACTCAAACTAATTTCAATTCCCGCCTTAGGCAGTTCAATTATTTTTTTTCAAGTTATTTATAATAACAGATTTTTTTTTTCAATGCACGTTTATCCAAATATTTTTTTAAGCTATTGCTCTACAAACATCTTAATCAAGGCAACCAAAATAAATAAAAAGAGTAGAGGTGGCAGGAGGTGTTCGATGGCACCCGTCAAGTGGCTGGAATGTATTGAATAAACTATTTATTGCTCATTTGAACTGTTGTAACCACATCTTTCCAGCCCCTTGCCGAGGTGTTTTAAATAAGCGTGAAGCAATCATTGCAGTCAGAACCCTCATAAGACCTTAGACTTGGCTGTTTGCGTGCCTGACACCACTAATTTCTATTATAAAATGAAGTTCAATATTTATTTATTTATTTATTGGGCTATCAACATGTGATACAGTATTAAACACAACAAAACAAATAGACCATATTGTGGCAAAAGTTTCACAATTCCTGTTCCTGTGTGTGTGATGCTGCCTAATTAAACTTTGTACAGATGTCCGACAATAAACCGTCCCAGCAATACATTGACAGGAGGGCGCCAATCCACGATAAAAATATAATTGTTAGATATATATATTTTTTTAAATATATTTTTGCCACTTGATGTTTCAAAATCGTTAAGACTTTACAGGCAAGTGACGTCCGAGCTTTCTAGTAGCAATGTTTAAGGTATTTTAAAAATATCAAAAATAAAAGTACTTGATCATTTGGCATTATGCCAAGGTTAGAGAAATGTGACAATCACAAAAACCTTGCATATTCCCTATTGAAGTATAATACAGTACAATGAACAAGCCTGGACATTGGTAGTTATAATTGAGAACCAAAATTGTTTACTGATTTTGCAGAAGTTTGTTTATTACTCGTATTTTGTTGCTTAAAGCAATTTTCAAATTTGTCATAACAATAACTACAAAAGTAAAGTGGTCAAGTGTATGCCTCTTTTTTTTTTGAGACTCAGCATTCAATTGACCATTTGTAGATTGAGCGGTGGTGGAACTAGTACTAGGAATATGATTATCAGTCCCTTTGAAAATGTCTCAGTTAAAAACATCTTTGGAAACATTGATGAACATTATTTTACACTAGATAAGTAGGGGAAGAGGTACAACGATTGGTAGTGCCAATGACTAGGGTTTCGAACAAACACCGGGAATAATCAATGGTTCCCCACTAAAAACATATTTCCAACTACTTGTTGTAACATAACTGATTTTGCTTTAAACGGTACTAAATTTACCTATCGACTAAAAGAAACAACACACCAACCAATTTTAAATCATAAAAATTGAATAGCAAAATGTGTTGGTAAACGCATAACTCAACAACGCATGAACCAATTTTACTATTATTTTTTTTTTTTAATTATCGTTGTAGTCCAAGGATGGTTTTTACGGTGGAAAAATTCGAATAATTTCCGGAAAACCTCTAAAAAATAAAATCGAAACTCGAGGTCGCTAGTATCAAATAAAAACAAATTTTAAACTCATCCAGTCTAAGCAAATTTTCATTATATTTCGCGAGAAATTTGACGTAGCGCATCACCATGACAGAAAAGATATTTTTCGCGGTATTTCCAGTTATTTCGTTATCACTATTTTGTGTTGTTACTAAATAATAAATTCTTCATTTAGCATTTTTTTTTTCTTATTTATTATTTATTAGTCAGTGAACCTTAATATTTGCATAAAAATCTCGGGAGTGCTGATCACTAATGGGTGCCAGCATTAGCACCCGTTTCCCTAATTACCGCGCCGAGGTGTTGCCACTGAACTTAAGGCCACAGCCTTAATCGTAGCTCAAGTCATTTCAGTGCTCTTCGTGACGCGGATCTAGTGACACGGGACGAAAAAATAGCAAAAATGGGTAAATGCGCAGTGAAAGAGTGCGATTCAAGATCACAAAAATATCTGAAATTACTTTCCTTCCACATGTACGTCTATTGTTTCTGTGGTTATATCATAGTAAAAACACAATAAAATGAGGAATTTTTTTTTAATATTAATTTCAGTGTTTCCACTAGGTAAGAACCTAGTTTTAAATGTTGTAGAAATCGAAAAAGAGATATTAGGTGCAATAACTGAATCGCCGTTAAAGCATCAAATGAGGAAAATAACCACCACAATTCACCGTTTTTAAAAATGTATTGACTAGAAGACTAAGAAAATTAAAAATATTCACAAAGAAAATGTCTTAACTATTTGAATAAACTTCTAATACACATTCAATAAGAAATTTATAAAATTATTTCACTTGACGTTTAACGTCTTTTTAAACTTTTTTTTTATGACTTAAAAAGTTGGGTAAACTTTGTCATGGGTAGGAAACCTCATCGCGCCATTACATGTCTAAGGGGAGGTTACACCAAATAAAAAGATATTAACTTTGACAAAAGTAAAATATCTGTGAAACTCCATACAAAAACACCGGTGGTCAAAGTTAGGTGGTTCCACTCAACCTAATTGTTTCTATTGCATTGTAATATTATAATTGCGAAAGTTAGTATGGATGTTTGGATGTTAACATGTAAGTATTTTTTTCTCTTTCACGCAAAAACTACTGAACGGATTCTGGGGAAATTTACAGTTTTACTGTTTATAACCCAGAATAAACTATAATTTATGAAGATCCGTTGCAGACTAAATTTAAAGCCGTGGGCTAAAGGTATTCTAGTGGTTCCAAGCTATGTCATCGCGTTTCAGTAGCAACATTTTTAACACATTTTAATGAGGTTTGTTTCTCTAGTTAATAGCTCAATGTTTTGCAACGCTGCAATTTATATTCAGATTTCATTTCTTTAAAGGAATAACATGATCACGATCAGCATCAGACACTGGCTATTTACGTTCGTAAGAATTCAGGCTTTGTATTACTTGAGGTAGATAGACTCAACGAGACTAAGCAGTGAACTCTAAAGACAAGGGCTGCCACAATAGATCAAACCTGGTTGAGCTGGCGCAAATGAAGGCCCAAAAACCAATAATAATACTTGAGGTATAAGGTTTTAGGTGTCAGTCGCAACAAGTCCGATCAAATATGAAAGTCTGACATACCTGGTATTACGGCTTCCACCAAATGCGATTCAGTCACCTCCATGCCAACTGCCTTCATTTGCGAGTTACGTACTCTGCTAGGTTGCTCGCCTTATCGCTAGTGCTTGAACCAGCACTTCGGCCGGCCAGCATCATGCGTGCTGGAAGCAGGCCGGTGGCGCTGAAGTCCAGGGTCAGGTGACTCAGGCGTCTCGGCTGCATCATTCAGGCTGATGCTGTTGACTCGTCATCGTGCTGCGTCTCTGAAACTCGTAAACAAGAATATATGTGAGCAAGATGCCCTAATTTTGTTCAGATCCCACTTCTGATATGGGAGAAAGTAAAATAAAAAGCAAGAGTGTTTGAAAATAACGTTGTATTTAAAATTTAAATACATATAAGTATTTAATTATATTATTTATTATAGTTATAAATCATATAAAATGATATTTATATATTTATATTTAATAACATTTTGTTATTCAACCAAATATTCTATGTATCAAGCCATTATAATATTATAATTATAACAACAGTAAATAGGTATTGCATTACATAATACAATTAGTTTACCTGACGAACTCCGTCCGGGCCCGCAGTCGGCCAACAACTGACTGCCTCTGCGCGCTGCAGGCGCTTTTATAATACGACACAAACAAGCGGCAAGGCAAGGTGGGGAGAACACGAAATGCTTTTTGTCGTTGGAATAACAAGTCGTTTGTAAACTCCTTGTTTAAATTGAAATTAAGATATATTTTTTTTAATAAAATAAATTAATCTCCCACATATAATTCATACATTTTTTTGTAAATCATTTGCCATCAAATCGACTTGAAGAAATTTCACTCAGGAAAGACGAAATTTAGAAGTCATGATGACTGACAATAGTGACAACGAAGATGGTTTTCTCCTTGATGAAAGGGTGTCTACTGCTGGACAGAGGCTTCCCTGATGATTTCCACAACAAATTGTTCCTGTGCTGCTCGTATACATGAATGTATATGAGCAGCAAAAGGAACATGAGGCCTGACACACTGCGTCTTCCTATCCATGGGCGCCACTCGAGAAATTTTCTCGATCACTTCTGCTAGCTATGTGCCCTGCCCATTGCCGCGAAAATTTGGTAATAATGCGGGCTATGTCTGTTACTTCGAGTCTCCTGCGGACTTCCTCATCACCCTTTGGGTGGCTTTGAGCCTTCTCATAAGGCCCATATTGAAGGAACACGTCTCCGTTCCGTACGTCATCGCCGCCAAGCCAACACACATTGGTCAAAGACTTTCAGTCAAAGGTTTTCAGACACTGCGGTATTTTGGATAAGAAGAAGTCGCGAAGCCTCTCGGATGCTGTCCCCCCAAGTAAGATTCAACGATTGTAGTCACGGCACGGCTGAGACCTTGGGAGACCTAGAATCAATGCTCTATCTATGGCCTCAGTAGAGGCTCTCAAGAAATGGGATTCAAAATAAACATGGACAAGACGAAAAAAATATGTCAAATATCCGTGTTACACGCACTCCTCTGAAGCCTGGAGACTCTACACTCAAAGTTGTTCTTGAAACAAACAGTCTAGTTAGGTAGGTCTAACTTCAAGAAAGAGGTCTATGATGAGATGAGGATCAGACATAAAAATACGTAAGATATGATGCTATCTATTTTAAATTTCTTATTATAAATATTAAAAATAAGCTTATTGATTAAATTTGATGTGTAGTTTTAGTGTGATTTGTATTTATTTTGCAATAAAAGCGTCGAAGTATTCTATTTTCAATATATGAGGCAATGTATACCTTGACGCACATAGGGACATATGTGTCCCCGACTGAAAAACACTGAAATACATAGCACTTATATTTTCTGTACTACTTTTATGTTAAATTAGACTAAAACAAATAGATATAACTAGAGAAAAAATAATTTTATGGTTTGGAATAGTTATAAGCGTGTAAGGGTTAATATATTATCAAATGGCCAATAGATATATAAAAATGGACGGAGCAATTATTCACACGACGTAATTACGTAAAAATAAGAACTATAACATAGTAAAGGAAAATCTATTGGATTACTGTGAAAAGCTATGTATTTGAACATATAAAAGCGTATTAAAAAATAAAAATCAGCAGAGCAATTTTTCAGTAGAAGTTATAGCGCAAAAACTCATTAAAACTCATTTATTTCTGTAAATAGGCTCAAAAAAAGCACTTTTACACGTCCCAGTATTAACCCTACCACTGCTTCAGGACAATAAATGGGCCAGTGCTGAGAAGAAGCAGCGCAAGAAACTCAGTCACTATTGTCAGCCTCTTTTTCAAAGGTTTACATGCTTTAAAATGTAACTACAAAGTTATAAATATTTATGCGAGCTAGGCAGTAACGTATCCCAAACATTTTTATCTTTTAAATAATCATCGACTTTATAGTAGCCCTTTTTCATTAAGGTACTTTTAATATGTGCTTTGAATTTATGAATGGGTAGTTCTACAACAGTTTGTGGTAATTTATTAAAGAATTTAATACATTTTCCCATAAATGAATTACCAATCTTATGCAATCTGAAATTTGGAACGGCAAGTTTATTTTTGTTTCTTGTATTAAAGTTATGCAAATCGCTCTTTTTCGTGAATTGCTCTATATTTTTGCGGACATATAAAAGGTTTTCATAAATGAACTGTGAAGCTACTGTCAGTATGTTTATTTCCTTAAAAAAATCTTTCAAGGAAAATCGGGGTCCAAGGTTATAAATGGCCCGCACTGCTCTCTTCTGCAGAACAAACACAGTTTCAATGTCCGCGGCTGAGCCCCACAACAATATGCCGTATGACATTATACTATGAAAATAGCTAAAATATACTAGCCTTGCCGTTTCAATGTCAGTTAATTGCCTTATCTTTCTCACTGCAAAAGCAGCCGAACTGAGCCTTTTTGACAAAGTTTCAATATGAGGACCCCATTGAAGTTTAGCATCTAAAGTGATTCCCAGGAATGTTGTGGAATTTATGCTATTTAATGGTTCATTCTTCACCATTAATTGCGTGGAAACCTGCCTCACATTAGGTAAGGTAAATTTAATGCACTTAGTTTTGTTTGCATTTAACAATAAGTTGTTAACAGTGAACCAATGTAGAACCTGTGAGAGTGTGTTATTAATATCGTCAAAATTTACTTTACCTCTATCAACTTTGAAAATGAGAGATGTGTCATCAGCAAATAACACAATATCACACAGATCTTTTACAAAGTAAGGAAGGTCATTAATGTAAATAAGAAATAGCAAAGGTCCCAATATTGATCCCTGCGGCACACCCATAGTAAGAGGTGCTCCAGAAGACTCAGTTCCGTTAATACAAACTTTTTGTTTTCTGCCTGTGAGATACGAGTTCAGCAGATCAAGTGACTTATTCGAAACACCATAATGTCGCAATTTGTTTAGTGAGGTTTAGTAAGGTTGTAAATGTTAAAAGTTAAATTTCAGGTATCTCTGAAATCCAAAAAGTGTTGGATTCTTTTACATACATATTCTAAGTAGTACATAGGTACGTATACAGAAAGAATTTCAGGCTGAGAATTTTTACACAGAGAGTTATTAACGATTTTCATGTTTAGGTCAAAAACATGACTTCCCAAAATAAATTTTGTTGGATTTTTGCATATCTATGATCTATATTACCTACTTTCACTATGTGCCAAGTTTCATTGACAGACGAATTATTCGGGTTACAAACGCCTCGTTGATTGGACTAGATCTTTCTACCGCTTCGTTTATCGCCGCGCTTAAACGTTTTTTGTCTCGCCGCGGACCGGTACAATGTTTGTACTCGGATAATGCTACAAACTTTCGCGGGGCTAATTCTTACTTACGCGACTTATACAATTTTATCGATAAAGATTACCGCCCGCATTTTGAGGAAGAGCTCGCTGAGCATCGCATAAGCTGGCAATTTATTCCACCCGCTTTGCCCCACTTTGGTGGCTGTTGCGAGTCCATGGTCAAAACCGTGAAAAATCATCCTTTTAAAACTATAGGTCAACAACTTCTTTCTTATGAAGAGCTTGTTACTATAATAACTCAGATCGAGTGTTTATTGAATTCTAGACCCCTGACCGTTCTTAGTTCTGACCCTTCAGAACCGGAGGCTCTTACGCCTTCACATTTTTTACACATATTCCCGCTTTATTCTTTGCCTGCCGCGGAGATAGGTCCTTCCCTTGAGAACCTTATCGAACGACACTCACTTATGGACAAGATGGTCCAGTCGTTTTGGAAGAGGTGGCGAAGTGAGTATCTTCATAGTTTACAAACGCGTCTCAAATGGAATAAACCCGATGGAGACACGATTAGGGAGGGAACAGTAGTAATACTTATTAATGACAACGCGCCTCCACTATCGTGGCCTTTAGGTATTATCGAGAAGTTACATATGATACTTCTAAGGACGGTGTCACACGGGTTGTATCCGTACGCACTTCTAAGGGTACTCTGATTCGACCAGTGGTACGCTTGTGCCCAATTCCTACGCAGTAATTTTTTTTTCACGCCATTCCCCTCATTCATTTTATTAACCGCTATATTTATTATAATACATTTCTTTAAAGGTGACCCTTTAAGGCCGGGGGGAAATGGTGCCGCCGTAATATAATCTTTTCTATTTTAAACTTTCGCGCCTAATCTAAGGTTTTTTTTTCTAATCACATGAATATCGGTGTTTCGCCAGCAGACACTAGAATCCTTCCTCCTTCCGCATTTCTTATCTTCCCTCTCCCTTGCCCGCATACAAGGTGCCCTTGAGCGAGTGAGAAGAAAGCATCGAGAGATTCGCAACATCTACGCCCTCTGCGTGGACTAGATGATCATCAGTTTTGGCTTGCAATGTGACGCTGAAAGCAGCTCCCGCGCCGCGTTCGGTCCCACAGCTCTGGACTGAATTTATTTATCGTTTTATATTGTGTTAATCGCATTTTGGAGATCTCCCGCGAGTGTACTTCGTGGACCACATATAGTGCAGTACATTGGGTGTGTGAAATACCTCCTAACTCGATCATCATCATCGAAGAAGACGTCCAGGTAGACGATACCACCTGGACGCCAGCGCCCGGAAAACCCAGCTCATCATACCAAGGATCTTGCCTACAAATATCTCTCGTGAGTCTTTTACCTTTCACATTTCCATCCTCCCCATGTGTCTGCTGGCCCACGTTCACTTTTATTTCTCATTATTTTATGGAGATCGATTGTCATTCAAGGAAAAATAGTACAAACCGCAAAACCAACACCTACAGTCCACTCCAGGAGTTTCGACTTCTAACCGCGGTGTGAAGGGAATATGGATCCATATTGTTTTTTGGCCACACCACCTAGGTCTATTGTCCCTTTAAGCAGTGAAAAAATCAAACTTCTAAGTTAACGCGATCAAAAGATACAGCAGTTTATACTGACACCTTAGACGAATTTCCGTCACACGCTAGGGAATCAAAACCTACAAGGTACTTCCCGTGAACTCAGAATCTTGAAATTATTATATTAATATATATAAATTGGAGTTGAGACGGGACAGCCACGGCGCACGGTGGTCCCGATTTAATAAAACATGGACATTGATGCTAGAAGCACGAAATTTTTTTTATGGTTACTGCTATGATAACTAATAAGGCAAAAAAATATTACAATCCTACGACGTCTATTTCGTAGTAAAAAAAAATATATAGATATTTTTTGTATGGAAGAAATTACGTTTCTGTAAATTTTTCGAAATTCTTAAACGAAGTCAAGATGCCGATCACACATGTTATAAAACAAGTGATTCTGAGTATTTCATGCGAAGATACTTGTCACTTATCTCTGCGTACTTTTGAGTTATCGAGGGTTGAAAAATCGATTTTTTTTATATTAAATATTTCCACGAAAAATTGCCAAAATTACAATATGGTGTATAAGGGACAATTGTTTGAAGATTTATGCAAAATTCTTCTTCTGCAGAAGAAGAGGCGCTCAATAACACTTTTAGATCATTCTGAGGAGGAATTAGTTTACACGCTTTATGTGCTAAACTGAAAGAGTCTAACAAAACGAAATTAGCGACTACCTATAATCAAAGAACTGTTCCAAAACGAAGAACAGTGTGAAATAGTAGACAATCTTTTAACTTAAAACTGTGTCTACCTGAAGATAAACGTTAGCGCTAGTTACACCATGTAATTTGTCAAAATGGTAATATCGCAATTTGAGATTCATTCTCGCTTCAGAGAGTATTTATGGGCTTCCATCCTATCAAGAGCTTCTGGAAACAAAAAAAAAAAAAACTTTTTATCCTTCAGAGAGAGACGATATTTGTGTGAGTTATCAATGATGGACATATTGTAAATTGGGCAACCTCTCGTATAAGCTACTTTTTGACGGCCAGCGGACCTATACATACAACGTTGTATTAAGTATTTCCCTTAATTTTATTTTTATTTTAGTAAAAGTTGATGCTTAAGAGCGCGCGCGAGTGCGAGTCGTTGTTATGTGTCATCAAAAGTGTCCCTTATACACCATATTGTAATTCTGGCAATTTTTCGTGGAAATATTTAATATAAAAAAATCGATTTTTCAACCCTCGATAACTCAAAAGTACGCAGAGATAAGTGACAAGTATCTTCGCATGAAATACTCAGAATCACTTGTTTTATAACATGTGTGATCGGCATCTTGACATCGTTAAAGAATTTCGAAAACTTGACAGAAACGTAATTTCTTCCATACAAAAAATATCTATATATTTTTTTTTACTACGAAATAGACGTCGTAGGATTGTAATATTTTTTTGCCTTATTAGTTATCATAGCAGTAACCATCAAAAAAATTTTCGTGCCTCTAGCATCAATGTCCATGTTTTATTAAATCGGGACCACTGTGCGGCGCGCGCAACGCGGCGACCAACCTCGCCAAATAATAGACGTATTTTACGGTGTAAAGTGGACAATTTATACTAAAAACATTACTAAGTGCAAGTAATACACACAAGATCTAATAACAACAAACTATAATACGTGGTTTTATGTTCTAAGTGCCAAAACAATAATAAATATCTGTGAGTGAACTATGTGATAGATAACGAAAGCGAGGTGTAAACAAGTGGATGACGGAAACGCGTAAGCGCCGCGTATCCCACGGCGCTTAGGACCTTTCGCCCGCGGCCCAACGATAATACGGCCCGCTTCGGCAGCTCGCTTGCCTACCTACCTCACGCACGAACTTTAATCTTTAACCCTATACTTGGCAACGACGGTTTAGGTTAATATTTGTGATTTACACTATAAATATTGGATTTATGACGAGTAAAAATCATGTAAAAAATACGAAAAAAAATCTTAGAAAAGGGTTAACCGGCAAATTACCTGCGCGCTCGCTGCCAAACGTTGGCGTTATAATGAACAAATATCAATCGATCGAGATGGCGACTTGTAAAGGTTGTAACTCAAAAGTGTCCCTGAAACATACACTTAAATGTAATACTTGCTACGGTCATTACGATTATAAATGTTTGAACATGTCGGAAGAAAACTTTATGAGTATACCCGCCAGTGCCAAAGGACAATGGACGTGTATGTGCTGCGTAAATGTAACCCGACGACGCGGCAATGATAATACGCCAGTGCGTGGAAGCCAAGTACTAATTCTGAACGACACAATTCACGACGATTCGATGCATGGCTTATCTACATCGCCAGACGCCGGCGCACAGAGGCCGGCGGACCGCACGAATCCGGCCGATGGCTATATTACACTTGACCAACTCAATATGATCCTAGACAAACAGCTAGAAAAAATCAAAGAAACTCTAACAATTAACATCGAAAATACGATAAAACGTGAGATAAACTCTGCTTTTCAAGGGTGGAAAAGTGAACTGGACGTAATTTTCGACCACATACATAAACAACAAAACGAACTTAAAAACCAAATCTCCACCGCGAATGCTAAGATAACTGAGCTAGAAAACGCCAACACTCGCCTCGAGGAAGAATTAAATAACCAAACACAAACGTCTTTGCGCAGTGAAGTGGAGATAGCCGGCCTAACCGAGCTACCTAATGAGAATCTATACCACTCAACCTTAATACTGGCTCGCAAAGTTGGCATAAAACTGGATGACAGGGATATTGACTCGGTTAGCAGAGTGGGAGCACCTCCTCGCTCGGCCCGTAGGCTCAACCCCGCGGCTTCGTCCTCGGAGTCACTGGCAGATAAATATAACAGACCGGTAGTGGTGCGCTTCGCTCGCCGCTTGGTACGCGATGAGTTCATGAAGGCTTGCAAGTCACGAAAAAACTTAACGACACAAGACTTAGAACTGAATGCCCCTGAAACCAAAATATACATCAATGAAAGACTTACACCAACTAACAGGAATTTATTTCGCGACGCCAGAATGCAAACAAAACAGTGAGGTTACAAATACTGCTGGACCAAGGAAGGTACCATCTACATACGAGCCGCAGACGGAACACACGCCAAAGCTATCAAGACCTCTAAGGACCTTAATAAGCTGTTTGGAGACCGCGCCGAGGAACCATGCCAAAGAGTCCGAAACGACCACTTAGATTTTACTATTCACTTTTTATTACTTACTTTCTGGCACGCACAGTTACTAACTTTAGTTGCATAGATTCAGCATATCTATGTATTTTTCTTTTTGTAAACCTTTTACTATCATTATATAAAAACACATATAATTTATTCCTCTCAAATAAACGCTACATACTGGCACAGTCTCCTCTTAATACCTCACCATACTACACTACTATACACATAACACACGTACTATCGGGGACTCTTCCGCCTGACCACTTTGTAGAAATTTTAGCGTAAGCGCATCGCTCCGGTCACGTGCTCACCCCGTCTCTAATTGGTTACGCATTTTACTATATTTTTACTACGACCAATAAGAGACAATCAGGGCATACGTACATACACCTCACACACTCGTATTTACACTCATTAACCGAAATAAACAAGCCCCAAAGTCTCCGCTATATTTCTGTAAATCTTAAAAACATGTCTCTCTTTTCAGTTCATAGCAAATCACTGCGAGTCGCATTTAGCACTTTACAACTAAAATACTTTCTTTCCATTCTTACTGCCAATTTTGGCCCCATTACAAGATCCATAGGAGCCCACCCCAGAACTGGAGTGGACTCCGACTGACATGCCAATCAGTAATTTCGTTGACGAAATAGACGACTCGCTAAACATTGAATGTTACCTTCTTGATCGGATTAGAGATTGCACATCCTTCATCTCAACACCCAAGTGGAGCTTTAGATTGCTAACCTATAATATCAGGAGTTTAAATAGAAATTTTGATCACCTCTTGTTAATGCTTCATCAACTTGACATTTCCTACGACGTGATAGTGCTGACTGAGTGCTGGCTGGACGAATCTAAAGACATTAGGCTATTGGACGGCTATACTAGCTATTACACAAGCTTGAATATTAATAAAGCGGGTGGCGTCGTCATCTACGTGAGGGACAGTCTTAATGTAACATCCTCTGAGATTAACTTTGAAGGAGAGGCAAACAGTATGTTAGTGGAAATAGCTGACACTATTACCATAATGGGTGTGTACCGTTCGCCCTCGACAAGAAATACAGATAAGTTTTTGGAAATTTTAGACGATAGGCTCAGCCAATACAAACACAAAAAACAGTTTATTGTAACAGGTGATATGAATATTGACATTGCGCGCGAAGTGCCTGACATTCAAATTAACAATTACCTAAACTTAATGGCGGAACACGGCTTTCACTCTGTTATAAACAAACCCACACGGAAAAGCACCTGTCTAGACCATATATTCCTGAGACAATATCGATAGTGGAAGTATCAATTAATGTAAGGGACATTTTGGCCAAAATGAGTTATATATACCAACGCATTCAGAATTTTCGGCTCTATCGATTGGTATACTTGAAATGTTGATATCTTTAAAAAAATGTCCCTTACCTTAAACATTTTTAGTCGTCTGAATACGACTTTTGGGGAAACAAATGATTTAAAGGACGTAAATTCCTTTTAATAATACAATTCAGCCCTTACCCTAAACTGTTGGTTTTAACTTTTGAACTCATTGAACCTTACTTCATTTAAAACTTTTTGATTTATTATAATTAGGCCCTTACGTTAATATGCATATAGGATATCAATTACTTTTTTTGGTGGTGATATGCATTTAATGCCTCCCACTCCTACTACACTTATGAACACTAAGTTGTCTTGTTTCTATCTTTTTTCTGTTCATTTTTACGCAGTTGGGTTTTTGACCGAGGGGCTGAAGGCTCTTCAGAAGCTGTTCAATTCCGTCATCCTCGAAGGAAAAACGCCTACGGTATGGCACAGAAGTGTGGTGACACTCTTCTTCAAAAAAGGCGACAA
This sequence comes from Ostrinia nubilalis, assembly GCF_963855985.1. Lineage (NCBI taxonomy): Eukaryota > Metazoa > Arthropoda > Insecta > Lepidoptera > Crambidae > Ostrinia > Ostrinia nubilalis. Next base: position 12,338,470 of record NC_087118.1, on the reverse strand, counting down.
AACCTTGTTGAAGAATTATAGACCCATCTCACTTCCGAGCCATGTCTACAAGCTGTTTTCGAGAGTCATTACGAATCGTCTCGCTCGTAAGCTCGATGACTTCCAGCCTCTCAATCTCTCAATCGCTTTAGTACACCACATACATACGCCACGGCAGATTATACAGAAGACCGAGGAGTATAGTCAGTCACTTTGCCTGGCGTTTGTGGACTATGAGAAAGCTTCGATCGAGACCTGGGCAGTACCTACTACAGTTTCTCCAACGGTGTCAAATTGACTATCTATATCGATACATCGAAATGTTGAAAGGCTTGTACGAAAACGCCACAATGTCGTTCCGTCTCCAGGATCAAGACTCGAAACCAGTTGCAGCAGCAGACAGGGGGAACTGAAAACTCCGAAACTGTTTCTGGACTGGAACGGATTCGGCATAAATATCAACGGTGAGTAAATAACCCACCTTCGATTCGCAAACGATATCATAGCCATGGCTGAGACCGTGGAAGATCTAGGCACAATGCACAATGGCCTGAGTCGAGCCTCTCAACAAGGGGGTCTTAAAATGAAACATGGACAAGACAAAATCATGTCAAATGTCCGTGTTGCACCCACTCCTCTAAAGGTTGGATACTCTACACTCGGCAGTTGTTGACACTTATATGTACCTAGTACAAACAGTCCAGTTAGGCTGGTTATAGTGTCACGCGGACCGTCCAGTGCGGATCCGCTTCACACAGCCGATCTGTAAACTTCGAGGAAGCGTTTTAGAGTAATGCGGTCCGCAGGAATCGCTCGCTCCCTATCAGTTCATACAGATTGGCTGTGCGGAGCGATCCGCACTGACGGTCTGCGTGACACTAAAACCAGCCTTAGGTAGGTCTAACTTCGAGGAAGAGGTCAATCGTCGAATCCAACTCGGCTGGCAACGTTCAGGAAGCTTCGTGATATTCTCACGTCTGAAATATCGCACTGTCTCAAGACAAAAGTCTTTGATAACTTATAGATCTGAGACGTGGTCGCTTACTGTGGGCCTCATAAGAAGACTCAAGGTCAAAGGCGATGGAGCGTGCTATGCTCGTAGTGATTGAACCAGAAATGACGTGATCCGCAGGAGAACCAAAGTGACTGACATAGTCCGCAGAATCGCTAAAATCAAGTGGCAGTGGATGGAGCTCGTAGCTTGCAAAGCTGATGGCCGCTGGGGCAGAAAAATTCTTGAGTGGCGACCACGAGCTGGAAGACGTAATGTGCTGCAGACCCCCACTAGGTCGACCGACGATCTGGTGAAGGTTGTAGGAGGTGCCTGGATGCGGGCGGCGCAGGACCGGTTGTTGTGGAAATCCTTGGGGGAAGACCTTTGTCCAGCAGTGGACGTCATTCGGCTAAAACGAACGAACGATGATTGAAAAAAAAACCTATCTGCGTAAAAATGAACAGAAAAAGATAGAAACAAGACAACTTGTTCACATATGCAGATGTAGGCATCATCAGTGACTAAATGTTTTGTTGGTGATGTGTATTTGATGCCTCCAACTGCATTTGTGAACACTAAGTTGTCTTGTTTCTATCTCTTCTCTTCGTTTTGTTAATGAATACTCGAATGCAACCTCTACTTACATCAGGTTTCAATGTTAAAATTGTCAAGTTACAATAATATTACTGTCGTGTTTATTCTTAAATGTACCTTACAACATACATGACATTCCATACTGTGAAATTTCAACATTGTAAGGTACAGTCAAGCTCGTTTTTTTAATGTAAGGGACATGCTATCTTTTAAACTACCCATTTTTCGAAAATTTGGCGTTTATATTATGAAAGAACAGAAAATTCTAAGAAACTTTGCCATAGAAACTATTTAAATCGTAACATCACATAAAAAGATATTGAGGTATAAAGAAAAAAAAAATCGTTTTTTGGCTCTCCTGAAAAGTCGTGTTTTGTCCCTTACAGTAATTGATATTTCCACTATCGATATATTCCCTGCGTCGGTATCGTATGCCCAAGCAGTGCCACAGACCACTCCCTTGTCATGATTGCTATTTCGCCACCTTGCAAAATAAAAGAGGGTTCCGATAGGCTCATCACACGGGTAGATTATCAGGCAGTTTCGAACGAACTAAGGTCTTTCGATTGGTCTATTATCACAGAAAAAACTGATGCATCATTGGCAGCGGCCACTCTCACATCGGCTATTGAGTCGATAATCACAAGGCACACATCTAAGAAACGCACCAGCCGTTCAAAACATATTGTTAAACCATGGATGACCCCTGGCTTGATTCGGTGCATAGACAATCGTGACAAAAACCAAATAATCCAATACTAAAGCTCACCTATACCCGATACAGGAATTTCTGCAACGATCTTCTAAGAAAACTTAAAAACAATTACTACGCAGAGCAAATAGAAAAAACCCAAAAGGACCCTAAGAAACTATAGAAAACGGTGAACTATATCTGCCACACAACCAAAGTAAAATCCCATCCCAGGGAATTGCTCAAGCTATCGGATGCACCTGGCGACTCACTCTCTATGTGTAATAAGCATTTCTCGTCTGTAGGGGAAAAGCTTGCAAAGAAAACCCTAGATGCGCTCGGTGTGACCCAGGAGTCACTGGCCAGATCCTCCTATGCGGGTACTTCGCTACCGCACTCCCTGTTTATGGCCCCGACTGATACCCTTGAGGTTAATTCCTTGATTCTGAACCTGAGCAATGACAGCGCTCCCGGTATTGACGGCATTACTTCGGCTGTCCTCAAACAAAACCGTGAATCACTGATAGTCCCGCTCACGCACGTCTTCAATCTCAGTCTCTCCTCTGGTATATTCCCAGACTGCTGGAAATTCGCGGTAGTCTCACCAATCTATAAATCTGGTGACAGAGACTCTCCCCAAAACTACAGACCTATCTCGCTATTAAGCATACTGTCAAAACTTCTGGAAAAAATTGTACAGAAACGCCTCACGAGTTTCCTTGATGCTCACGATGTCCTATGCGATCGACAATACGGCTTCAGACGAGGAAGATCCACTGAAAATGCAGTTAGTTCATTATCCTCGTTGGTCACCAAGTATCTTGACTCTGGTCGATGCTGCGTGGGCGTGTTTTTGGACCTGGCCAGGGCTTTTGACACTGTCTCGATTCCCATCCTGCTTCGTAAATTGGAGAGGACGGGAGTCAGGGGTGTTGCCCTGGACTGGTTTGAAAGCTACCTCACGAGCCGGAGACAGTGCATTCGAGTGATGGATAATCTGAGTGACATCCGGGAGATTCGCTTTGGAGTGCCCAGGGCAGTGTCTTGGGGCCAATACTTTTTAACATCTACCTCAATGAGCTGCCATCACTCCCAATACCGCACTCTGAAACGATTTGCTACGCTGATGACACGGCAATCCTTTTCTACGGTACGACGTGGCCACAAGTATTCGAACGCGCGGAGGCGGGACTGGCTGTGGTGGCTCGTTGGCTGGAGAACAATTTACTTACGCTTAACACGGACAAAACACAGTTTATAACTTTCCATAAAACCGCGGCGTCCAAACCAAAATCTGTGCCTTCAGTCCCGATCCATCGCAGTCATTGTTCTGCTATCACTCGATCCCCGTGCGACTGCAACATAATAAACCATACCCATGCTATCAAATACCTTGGCGTACAAATAGATGAAAAACTAAATTTCCACCAGCACGTAGTCACGCTATCTAAACGGGTTCGTAAAATCATTCATATTATGTTGAGGCTACGCGATGTCGCCAACGACAGGGTTCTGAGGATGGTCTACCTTGGGCTCTGTCAATCAGTTCTCAGCTACTGTATAGCCATATGGGGTGGGATCGACAAAACAGCAATGCTGCGGATTGAGAGGGCGCAGAGAGGAGTACTCAAGGTAATGCTCAAAAGACCGCGCCGCTACCCTACTCACTTGGTGTACTCGGAGGCGCACGCCCTGAGCGTCCGAAAACTATACATCCTCAACGCCGTTCTCTCGACCCACAAATCGGTGTTTGGTTCGGCTGAGTACAGGGATCAACTAACAAAAAGGATATTTCGAATTAAAATTCCTTCTGTCGCAACAACTTTTGCAAAAAGACACAAGGACTTCCTATACCCTTTCATCTACAACAAAGTGGCATCTTCTTGTGACATCAAATCGAGCCATCCATCTGTCGTGAAATCGAAGCTATTCGACTGGCTTCTACAAATTAGCTACTACGAAACAGAGCTCCTGTTGACTAATCCCACGTGAACATTTCAGTTTCAATTTCAGTTTCATAAACTTAGTGACATCATGCCCATCTCTCTCTTACATACCCACACAAACACACACCTACTCACTCACACTTACACACCACACACACACACACACACACACACACACCACACACACCTTATGCACCCATTAAATTCACTTTTGCCAGTACCTGTGCAGTTTAAAGTAATCGTACAACCGTAAAACACAGCAAACTATCAACTACAGTTCCCAAGAGACAGGATTACCTAGTTTGGGAACTACCAGTAACCTTAAGTTGTTGTTGTAAATCCTTCTGTGAATAAATTATTTTATTATTATTATTATTATTATGTTTGTACGCTTTGGAGCTCACGGATCAAAAGTGGCCCGGTCCTTTATAAGGCTTGCGTGGGGATACAGATCCAACACGTAGAGGCCGTTTTAAGCGCAAAATAATCGACAAAAGTGAAAGTGGTGCACATGCTGGATCTAGTCTCTGACTATATATATTATTATTATTACGTTTTCTTTATTTTTACTCGAAGTCCCTATGGTCTTCGGTTTTAACCATAACTCACGGGCTCATGCCAAGTGAGTTAAGTTTTCAGAATTGATAGCGGAGTTGGAGTCGTCCTGCATGAACTTTCTGACGATACGACAGGTGTTGAGAATCGCAGCCTTTTGCATAGTCATATAAATATTTTCTTTAATGTCTAAATTGCGTAGGGCAGTTAGCAAGTGGTTTGGGATGACACCCGTGCTGGAGAGCACCAACGGTATTATTATTATTATTTTGAGTTGTTTTAAATTCTCAGCATTTTATGCTGGTATTAATGTTATCCACGGGTCGAGACCAAGTGGATAGCATTGATATGATGTTTAATTTAGTACTCGTTACATGTGGAGCGCGCGTCAGCTAAAAATTTTCGGGTGATTCGGCATGAATTTAAAATAACAGCTTTCTGCATTAAGTGATATGAGTTGCTTTTTAATTTGAGGATGTCCAGGTTCTTTATTAACGATTTGGGTATTACGCCTGTTGCTGATAGTACTATGGGGATTATATGGACTGATTTTACTTTCCACTGTATTTTTAGTTGTATGGCTAGATCTGTATATTTTGTGAGCTTTTCATTAATTGTGCTTTGTATGCTATGGGTATTCGGTACTGCAATATCTATAAGGTATACTATATTCTGTTATTTATCGTGGATGGTAATATCGGGCCTGTTGTAATGAGTTGTCCTATCGGTTAAAATTGTGCGGTCCCAGTAAATTTTGTGCTTTCTATTATCTAGTACTGGTGGTGGTTTGTATTTGTAATAAGGTGTCTTTTGATTGATAAAATTGTATTGGTGTGCTAGATCCTGGTGTATGATTGCAGCGACTTGGTCGTGACGGTGTTTATAATCGGTGTTTGCTAAGGTCTTACATGCACTGGTGATGTGTTGTATGGTCTCGCTTGAACTATTGCATAGGCGACATGAGTCAGTGGGAAGGTTAGGCTCTTTTATAATAAATTTCCTGTAATTACGTGTCGCTATTACTTGATCCTGTATGGCAAGCATAAATGCTTCTGTCTCAGGGAACAAGTCTCCTATTTGAAGCCATTTGTTTGAGGCATCTTTGTCGATATGCTCCTGATCCAGATGTGCTTTATGCCTGCCATGTAGTGACTTTTCTGCCCAAGCTCTAAATTTCTGTTCATTATCTACAATGTGCTCGTTCTTTTGTAGATTTGTATCATGCAAATTTAGGGGTGTAAAATTATTGTCGATGCTAACGGAAAACTGATGCAATGGTGAGTGTTGTGATTTGGTGTGAAAAAAGTTTCTGAGTGTCGTGATTTGTCTGTTGTGTAGATTTTGGATATCAATTATCCCTCTTCCTCCATCTTTTCTTGGTAGACTAAGTCTCTGAACGCACGATTTTGGGTGGTGTTTCCTGTTTTTAGTTAGTTTTGTATTAATGCTTCGTTGTAATTTCTTTAAATCTGTTTGGGACCAGTTTACTATGCCAAAAGAATACGTTAGTACCGGGATTGCATAAGTGTTTATAGCCTTTATCATATTTTTTGAGTTAAGCTCTGTTCTAAGGATGAGATCTACCCTACGTTGAAATTTTTGAGTTAGGTCTATTTTGGTCTGTTTTTGATTAATTTGTTTTGCCTGTTGAAATGCTAAGTATTTATAAGTATTATGTTCTCCGAGTGACTCTATGATTTCTTGATTTTGTAACATATAGCTATTGTTTTCTACTTTCCCTCGATGTACTGAAAATATTTTGCACTTATCGACCCCGAAATTCATTTTAATGTCATGTGAGAATCTTTCTGTTAAATCAGCAAGTTTGTACAGATCGTTTTTATTAGACGCGTATAATTTGATATCGTCCATGTAAAGGAGATGCGATAAATTGAAATCCCACCAAAAACATTCTGTAAAAAACTAGCCAAGTCTCGATGGAGCTGCTTGTTTATCTCTAAAAAGTAATGAAATCTAGACAAAGTCGTGCCAAGTCTATGGTTCCTTACTGCGATTTCTTTATTATTATAGTTAATGTTGTGTGACTTCTCCTCTTTGGATTTTTATTGGCTCGGTCGCTATATCCGAATTTCTAATATTTAAGACTGTCTGCCATTTATTATTAAAAAAAAAATGAAAATGAAAATACTTTTATTAAATAAACACTTTACAATTACAAGATATGTGCCGCTCTCGTATAAGGTTAACCTGTGTAACGAGAGTCAGGCTCCTCCTCAAAAAAACATAAGACTAAAATTTAGTGTTTAGATTAAATTTTATCTTTTAATTTAAAAAATAATTTAAATAGAAAAACAAAACAAAAATGTGTGTGTGATAGTGTGAGTGTGATTTTGTGTGTAACTGAATAAGTGTGCTAAGAGAAACCAGTAATTGTCTGGATTAACTTTTCTAAAGTGTCGTACGTATATTGTTCCATCCATTTTATAATAAGTTTTTTAAACGTTACCGAAACAAGTTGTGTGATGTCTTTACTTGTTGCAAGTATTTTGTTGTACAGTCTAGGGGCCATGTGTGAAAAATGCCGTTTCATGAGTGCTGAGTGTGTTATGGGAATAGTGAACCTAGGGACTCTCCTTTTGTCTAATGTAGTGTGTGGGACTATTTTGTTGTGGAATCTACATAAGGTTAATAGTATGTATAATTTACGGACCGGGAGAACCCTAGCTTGCTGATACAGATGCTCTGTTGGGAACCGATAAGGAAGACCTAGTGCAACTTTGAGAACGGCTCTTTGAGCTCTTTCCAGCAGAATCATATGAGTCTTCGCCGCGTTACCCCAAACACATAGACAGTAAGTAAGGATGCATTGACAAAGAGCTTTGTAAGTTGAGACAAGAAGATCGTGATCTGCTGCAATACGTAACTGTCTGAATGCAAATATGAGTTTGCGCGCCTTAGCGGAGACTACATTTAGATGTTGCTTCCATTGGAGGTTGTCATCGACAGTGACACCGAGATATTTGATTGTCTGAATGCGGGAGAGAGTAGGACAATGACAGGGTGATTGTATGTTCTGGTTGCAGGGGAATGTGTGTAACGTTAGGCATATATTGTTGTCTGGACTTTTGGCTTTTGTCTTGCTAAAACAGAGGAATTTGGTTTTTTGGGAGTTAATTGTTAGAAGATTGTGCTCTAACCAGGCTGTTATATGACTTAGTCCTGTTTCTGCTATATGCTTCGCCTCTTCCCATTTTTTACTATGGAATAAAACCACAGTGTCGTCTGCAAACATGATGGTGTCAGCCCCAGGAACACTCAGATCACATAAACTATTTATGTAAATTAAAAATAGTGTTGGACCGAGTGTACTGCCTTGCGGGACACCGTAGTTGCATGGAGCAGACTTGCTGTGATACTCATCCACTCTCACGATTTGACGTCGACCTGTCAGATAGTCCGAGAACCAAGAGTGTACTATGCCCCTAACACCTGAACTCTCTAGCCGTGCGAGTAATATCGGGATAGAAACTGTGTCGAAGGCTTTCTGGAGATCCAAAAATACTCCAACGCAGCAATCACCCTCGTCTAGGTACTTGGTAATCAGAGAGGTCAGTTTGAGCACAGCATCCTCCGTCGATCTGCCAGCACGAAATCCGTACTGGTTTTCTGAAAGCAGATCTGCCTTATTCAGGTAGCTGACCAGTCTGCGGTTGACGAGTTTCTCCAATATCTTTGACATGGTCGATAGAAGTGATATTGGCCTATAGTTTGATGGGTTCTTCCGGTCTCCAGCCTTATGTATGGGACAAACAATGGCAGTTTTAAAAGAGGTAGGAAAAACACCTGTCGTGAAACTCAAGTTACAAATGAAAGCAATTGGTGCCACTATTAGTTCCTTAATCATCTTCAAAACACGAACAGTAATCTTGTCACCTCCGCCAGCACTATTGGAATCGAGTTTTGCTATTATATTGGCGACCTCAAGGGGGTCCGTTGGTAGGAACGACATTGAGTGCACAGGTGCAGTTGTAGTCTTTATTTTGTTTATTAAGTCTGATTCCGTCAGCCCTAGTTTGTGCAGTGTTTGATTGGCGAGATCACTGCCCACATTCGTAAAATATTGATTAACTTTATCTAGTGACGTTTCTGGATTATCATCCAAGGTGAGTAGATTTGACTCCGATTCTTTAATTTTTGTCATGTTGCATAGTTCTTTGATGATTTTCCAGGTTTCTTTATTGCTCCCAACCGATTTTTCTAATTTGTTCTTATAATAATTTCTTTTGGCATATTTTATCAATTTATTACATGTATTTCTATAATTTTTATATTCTATTTCTAAATTTAGATCATTAGGCGTTTTTTTTTAATTTTTTAAGTAATTTGTCCCGATTCCGAATTGATTTTACTATTCCAAATGTTATCCAAGGTTTCAATGGTTTCATTTTGTTTGGTATCTTTGTGGTTTTTGTGTTTTTATTTATTATATTCTTGATATTATTGATTAGATACTCAGTAGCTAGATTTACATCCGTCAAACAATAAAAATAGTCCCAGTTTAAGTCCAAAAAATCTTTCTTAACATTTTCATAGTCAATTTTATTTACAGTTAGTGGTTTCGAAATTTTCCTAATAATGGATTTGTAAATATTTAGTAAAATTGGCGAGTGGTCCGTGAACTCGTCAAAAACCAATGTCTGGCAGAACAATGATGTTTTTACCATAAAGTGGTCTAAGCATGCATTTAGTCTTGTTGGCCTATTTATACCTTGTTTAAGACCATGATAAGCCATGGTATTTAAGTAATCACTTGCTGCGCTGTTTAGGTGTTCTGACAAGATGTTGATGTTCACATCACCTGTGAGAATTATGTTCCTAGTAGTGATGGTTTCCAATAGATGGTTCAATGAGTTAATGTAACGTGAAGGGTTTTTGAAGGATGGTGGCCGATAGGTACATATAAATGATGTTTCGTTATGAAAATTGAGCAACAAACAATTCCCATCGCAAATCGCAATCTCTGAGCAGGTGACTTCAATATTATTTTTGATGTATACTACGACACCATCATTCTGATTGAATGTACGTTGACTAACAAAGGAGTTGTATCCGTCTACAACAGGCACTGGGACGTTAGAATTTATCCAACACTCCGATAACACAACAACGTCAATGGGGAGATCCAACTCTTTCATGAATATCAAAAACCTGTCGAGATTGCAGAATATACTTCTAATGTTGACTGACAAGATAAACATAGAATCCACACAATCCGTGCTTAAAATTGTTCTAGCCGACACAGGAGAATATGCGTATGTATGTCGCAGGCAAATTGTATGATTCCGCATTTTACAAACGGCGTCGTCAGTTTACAAACGCTCGCTGTTCTGTGAAATGCCGAAGGCAAATTGGCGACTCGTTCAATTGATAAAATTACGACTATGATTGTTGCAATAGGGTGACCATCATAAAACACATGTTGGATAAATCTGACCTTATTTCAGTAATTCAAATTCTATTCAAATAGACAATATCGATCTTTAATTTGGTACTGAATTTTGTCTCGACTACCATGTCCACTGTCCCTATGAATATCTAACAATATTTATTTATTAGATCACCAACAAGGTTACACTTTAGCGTTCACATATCATAATAGTCTTCCATAGGTATTTTTTCCGTTGGGTTCTCAGGGCTGTCTTTTTTCAGAATAAGATAGTCCACATCGCCAATACTCATACATCATATTTTTTATACCATATAATATTCCGCAGCAGTCCTCCGAGCACCAGATCCCATTGTCACCTTAGCGTTTTTTACATGCCTGATAACCTCAAAAACTTTTTCATTTGTCCACGGCTTTTTCACTGCTCCTATTTTTGAATCGTAAAATAAATGTCTTTAAAACAATAGTTTTTTGTGAAAAGTCCTTTGAATACGTAGAATTTGCACTGTTTTCAATATTTTTCTGTAACACAACACCACTACTCGACGCCATTTTTCTTGTTTTGATTGGCAGCGCCTCGCGTGGTAAGAAAAAGAACTAAATTCTTCAATTTGCCGCGGCATTTTGTAAACGGCAATTGAATTGGCTATCATATTTTGTGGCATATTATAAAGTGCCAAGGCAATTTACATTTTGCCTTCGGCATTTCATAGAACAGCGAGCGTTTGTGAACTGACGACGCCGTTTGTAAAATGCGGAATCATACAATTTGCCTGCGACATGTACATGGTATTTGACCTAATTGTTCTATCTCAACATCAATGCTTTTGCGTTGTGTTTCCATGTTTGGTTAGAGAAATAAGACTGTGCTGTAATGTGTTAAAGTTGGCAACAATATAGTATAAGAAACCTGAGTTGTGCGACATGAAATTTCCATTTTGACCTGTAGTTAGCAGATACAAATGGTTTAGTAAATTTCCAGAACTATTAATAAATTTTACTAGTTCAATATGTATGTAATTTAATGTAACTATGTTGATTTGATATGTGTATTTGTTTTTGTGTGTGATAAGTGATTGTGTGAGTGCATTTATTATTATGTATGAATATTTGAAATGTATAGTGATTAAACATCTATTTTTGGAAACAAAATAACATCCTACTCCTTTTAAAACAATGGATATAATGCGAGTTAAATGAATGAACAATGAAAAAAGCAAATAATAAAACAAGAAAGTACAAACTATGATAGTACACTGTTTACATAGTCATGGTTTTATTTTGTCGAGGTCTGATTCTGAGTTGATGCGGTGTGCTTGAGTTCCGTCGTTTAAGCGTAGGTAGACTGTGCCACGCGATGTCCAGCAATATTTGTACTTATGGGACTTGGCAAAGTCTCGTGCAACAGCATACAATTTTTTGGTTTTGAATGTCAGACTCTCCGTGATAAATACAGGCTTCGACGGTCCTTGCAGCGATAGATGGGATGTGCTTAATTTATTACTAGGGTGTCTCCCATTGAATGATCTAACTGATTTCAGTACTTCGTCTTTTTTGAAAATATTATTGAATTCAACAATAATTGGTTTGTTGTTGGGCACAGCAGTGGACACTCTGTATATGTTTCTAATATCATGCTGTTCTATGTTTACATTGATGATAGCACCCGTTTTTTTTAGTATATTTAAGAGATCAGATTTATTTTCTGTATTGCTAGGCGGTATGTTTTTAATTTCAATGTCAGTTATTCTATCATTTTTCTCTAAATATTCAATTTTCTTTTCCAGAGTTTCGATGTACTTATTCTCCTCTCTTCTCTCCTGTTCCATAGAGTTGAACCGACCAAGAAGTTCATCGTATTTGTGAGATATAAACTCTAGTGAGTCCTGCACTTCATTCATTTGAGTGTTCACATTTTGCATAAATTCCATGATGGCATCGAGTTTTGTGTTTTGCGCTGCAATCATGCGTTCTATCGAAACATCCCCTATGGGCGAGGACACGGAGGTACCATTATCGCTATCTCTACGCAAACGCATTATTATTATTATTTGTACGCTTTGGAGCTCACGGGTCAAAAGTGGCCCGGTCCTTTATAAGGCTTGCGTGGGGATACAGATCCAACGTAGAGGCCGTTTTAAGCGCAAAATAATCGAAAAAAAAAAGGAAAGTGGTACAAACACTTCTTAAATCTAATTGCCTCTAAACTGTGAAAATTCTAAATCAACGCAAAAATTCAAAACGCTGAGGTAGGTACCTACCTATAACCGCATATTTTGAAATTCGCCACTACTCGCAACGGAATCAAAGCTTAAAGACTACTACGATATCTAGTATGTAATTTGATTTAATACGTCATAAATTGTAAACCGCTACATTTGTACGGCGGAACCCTCGGTGTACGAGTCCGACTCGCACTTGGCCGGTTTTTTAATAAAAAATATAATGACAATAAAAATCGACGTAAACATAGCTGTCCCGTATAATTTATAAGTAGTCTATCAAATTATATAAAAATCTGCTTCATTTTACAGCTGACAAAAAAAAATATCCATTAAAAGATACCTACTTACCAATATTATTTCGACGCTCGCCAAGGTCTCGCCGCGGAAGATTTTTGCACTCACTGGTTAGCCAGAACGCACTATTTGATGGTTTGCGAGGCGCAAAGTGGGTACGGTGAAGTCGCTTTCTATTATACGTCCTATAACTTTAGGTTAAGTTGCTTGTAACATAGTGTACTTGAAATCGCGGCACCTATCCCACTGGGGCATGTATCCTGGAATTACCCTAAGTGATCTCACTCGATTATTTCTAAACTATACAAGATATCGAAAAACTGGTTACTGATCCTGAAAGTGCTTTACGAACTCTTTTAAACGGTACCAATAATAGGTTTCAGAATAAACTGGAACTATTCGAAAATTCAATGTTTCCAGGTTCCATACATATGGTAAAGTTACATAATATTAAAAACTACACAAGATATCGTAAAACTGGTTACTGATCCTAAAAGTGATTTACGAGTTCTATCCAATGGTATCAATATCATGTTACAGAATAAACTGGATCTATCCTAAAATTCAATGTTTCCGTCTTCCATACATTTAGTACTATTACGGTCAAGGCACTCAACTCTTGATAATATTATTAGCAAGTAAAGCCTAAAACTAATGTTTTCCACAACTAATCTATCTTCTATCTATACTTATAATAAATCTGTAGAGAGGTCAATTCTGTACATGAAATATATTTTCAAAATAACTATCAGGGGATTATTAGTGATCGATACTGATGCCAAAAATGCAATCAGTAAAATTTTTGTCTGTCTGTCTGTCTGTATGTTCCTTATAGAAACAAAAACTACTAGACGGATTTTAACGAAACTTGGTACAATTATTCTTCGTACTCCTGGGCAGGTTATAGTATACTTAGGAATTCCCACAGCAACGGGAATTATCGGGAAAATCCTTTTGTATGAAAAATCTAAACCGCTTAAGTTAGACGCTTGAAATTTGGCATGCAATTATCTTAGGAAACTTAAAGCTTAGTTACAACAGGATATTGCAAAATTCCCACGGGAATGGGAATTAGCGGGAAAATCCTTTTGTATGAAAAATATAAACCGCTTAAGTTAGACGCTTGAAATTTGGCATGCAGGTATCTTAGTAAACTTAAAGCTTAGTTACAACAGGATATTGCAAAATTCCCACGGGAATGGGAGTTAGCGGGAAAAAATATTTGTATGAAAAAATCTAAACCGCGTAAGATAGATGAAGGGAGTAAAACGGGATCCACGCGTACGAAGTCGCGGGCGGCCGCTAGTTTTAAATAAGATGCAAGTTTACGAGTTTATTTAACCGACTTTTTAAGTTTATTTGTGGGAGATTAATTTATTTTATTAAAAAAATATATCTTAATTTAAATTTAAACAAGGAGTTTACAAACGACTTGTTATTTCCAACGACAAAAAGCATTACGTGTTCTCCTCACCTTGCCTTGCAGCTTGTTTGTGTCGTATTATAAAAGCGCCTGCAGCGCGCAGAGGCGGTCAGTTGTTGGCCGACTGCGGGCCCGGACGGAGCTCGTCAGGTAAACTAATTGTATTATGTAATGCAATACCTATTTACTGTTGTTATAATTATAATATTATAATGGCTTGATACATAGAATATTTGGTTGAATAACAAAATGTTATTAAATATAAATATATAAACATCATTTTATATGATTTATAACTATAATAAATAATATAATTAAATACTTATATGTATTTAAATTTTAAATACAACGTTATTTTCAAACACTCTCGCTTTTTATTTTATTTTCTCCCATATCAGAAGTGGGATCTGAACAAAAATAGGGCATTTTGCTCACATATATTCTTGTTTACGAGTTTCAGAGACGCAGCACGATGTCGAGTCAACAGCATCAGCCTGAATGATGCAGCCGAGACGCCTGAGTCGCCTGACCCTGGACTTCAGCGCCACCGACCTGCTTCCAGCACGCATGGTGCTAGCCGGCCGAAGTGCTGGTTCAAGCACTAGCGATAAGGCGAGCAACCTAGTAGAGTACGTAACTCGCAAATGAAGGCAGTTGGCATGGAGGTGACTGAATCGCATTTGGTGGAAGCCGTAATACCAGGTATGTCAGACTTTCATATTTGATCGGACTTGTTGCGACTGACACCTAAAACCTTACCTCAAGTAATACAAAGCCTGAACTCTTACGAACGTAAATATCCAGTGTCTGATGCTGATCGTGGTCATGATATTCCTTTAAAGAAAATGAAATTCGATTAATCTGAATATAAATTGAGGCGTTGCAAAACATTGAGCTATTAACTAGAGAAACAAACCTCATTAAAATGTGTTAAAAATGTTGCTACTGAAACGCGATGACATAGCTTGGAACCACTAGAATACCTTTAGCCCACGTCTTTAAATTTAGTCTGCAACGGATCTTCATAAATTATAGTTTATTCTGGGTTATAAATAGTAAAACTGTAAATTTCCCCAGAATCCGTTCAGTTGTTTTTGCGTGAAAGAGAAAAAAATCATACTTACATGTTAACATCCAAACATCCATACTAACTTTCGCAATTATAATATTACAATGCAATAGAAACAATTAGGTTGAGTGGAACCACCTAACTTTGACCACCGGTGTTTTTGTATGGAGTTTCACAGATATTTTACGTTTGTCAAAGTTAAATCTTTTTATTTGGTGTAACCTCCCCTAAGACGTAATGGCGCGATGAGGTTTCCTACCCATGACAAAGTTTACCCAACTTTTTAAGTCATAAAAAAAACGTTTAAAAAGACGTTAAACGTCAAGTGAAATAATTTTATAAATTTCTTATTGAATGTGTATTAGAAGTTTATTCAAATAATTAAGACATTTTCTTTGTGAATATTTTTAATTTTTCTTAGTCTTCTAGTCAATACATTTTTAAAACGGTGAATTGTGGTGGTTATTTTCCTCATTTTATGCTTTAACGGCGATTCAGTTATTGCACCTAGTATCTCTTTTTCGATTTCTACAACATTTAAAACTAGGTTCTTACCTAGTGGAAACACTGAAATTAATATTTAAAAAAAATCCACATTTTATTGTGTTTTTACTATGATATAAACACAGAACAGATACAATAGACTTACATGTGAAAAGTAATTCCAGATATTTTTGTGATCTTGAATCGCACTCTTTCACTGCGCATTTACCCATTTTTGCTATTTTTTCGTCCCGTGTCACTCGATCCGCGTCACGTAGAGCACTGAAATGACTTGAGCTACGATTAAGGCTGTGGCCTTAAGTTCAGTGGCAACACCTCGGCGCGGTAATTAGGGAAACGGGTGCTAATGCTGGCACCCATCAGTGATCAGCACTCCCGAGATTTTTATGCAAATATTAAGGTTCACTGACTAATAAGTAAGAAAAAAAAAAAGCTAAATGAAGCATAATATATATTATTTCATAACAACACAAAATAGTGATAACGAAATAACTGGAAATACCGCGAAAAATATCTTTTCTGTCATGACGCGAAATATAATGAAAATTTGCTTAGACTGGATGAGTTTAAAATTCGTTTTTATTTGTTACTAGCAGCCTCGAGTTTCGATTTTATTTTTTAGGAGTTTTCCGGAAATTATTCGAATTTTTCCGCCGTAAAAACCATCCTTGGACTACAATGATAATTTAAAAAAAAATAGTAAAATTGGTTCATGCGTTGTTGAGTTATGCGCTTACCAACACATTTTGCTATTCATTTTTATGATTTAAAATTGGTTGATCTGTTGTTTCTTTTAGTCGATAGGTAAATTTAGTACCGGTTACAACAAGTAGTTGGAAATATGTTTTTAGTGGGGAACCATTGATTATTCCCGGTATTTGTTCGAAAGCCTAGTCATTGGCACTACCAATCGTTGTACCTCTTCCCCTTCTTATCTAGTGTAACATGATGTTCATCAATGTTTCCAAAGATGTTTTTAACTGAGACATTTTCAAAGGGACTGTCATACTGTTTTAAGTAATGACAATAACTAATAATCATATTCCTAGTACCTACTAGTTCCACCACCATTCAATCTACAAATGGTCAATTGAATGCCGAGTCTCAAAAAAAAAAAGAGGCACATACTCGACCACTTTGCTTTTGTAGTTATTGTTATGACGAATTTGAAAATTGCTTGCAACAAAATACGAGTAATAAACAAACTTCTGCAAAATCAGTAAATAATTTTGGTTCTCAATTATAACTACCAATGTCCGAAAAATTTTAAGAATTGCCTTGTTAATTGTACTGTACTCTCTTTTATGTCATGTGCATGTCGCCAATCTCACGGCAGCTGCCATCTTGAATAGGGAATATTAGTAGGGAATTTAGTGCAAGAACCCCTCCACTTTGGTATAGAAGGCTCATTTTTGCAACAGTGGTTCTTTGGGTGCTCCTGAGTGGATTTCCGTCGGTAGACATCGGGAGCCCCCCCTGTGGTAGCAGGGGGAGGGGGGGCAAGTTTCCTTCCGCCGCGCTTCACTTTAAGGCCCATACCTTCAAAACTATGGTTATTAGGGCAAGTGTGGTTATCATTTTCTGATAATTAAAGGATGGCAAATTCATTTCTAGAACAAACTTTTTGCCTTTTCATACAAAAAAATAGAAATATTGAGCAAAATTCACAAAAACCAAAAAGTATTTTTTTAAATAAACGTCGTTTACTTTTAAACCACTGGAGATAATCTAATAAAAAAAATATGACCTGAAAGCTACATTTATCAGGACTATAAAAATATAGCATTGTATGGTACTTTTTTCGCAAAAAGTAAGTGAAAAAAATTATTTCTTCAGGATACAGCGGGCGAATTTTATTTCGCATCGGAAAAAAATATTTATTTTATCCATGAATTCATACTATTTGGTTCATAAGCAAGCAAGGATTATTATTTTAGAATTTATTTAGAGTTGCTGGCACATCAATCTACCATGATTTGTATTTTTTCGTCAATTGATTTTGAACTCTATGTGTGAGACATAAGGTTGAAAATAGCTTAAATACATTTTAATATTGAAAATGTCATAAGAAGAAAACACTAAATAAAGAACTTTAATTTGTCTAAACGCCTTAATGATTATTATAATTTTAATTAACACTTATTTCTACATACTATTGTACCAGTGATTTAACGGAGAGGTAAGTGTGAGGAAAATGAGGATTCACAATCATAGTACGGGAGATATTTTTAGCACAAAGGCTACGGCTGTGACCATTTTAGTTGTTTTTTTCAGACAGCATCAGCTTCTGCACTACTTCTTGCACTTGCATCTCACCATTTCCAGGCAAACCTCGGCAGCTACGGGCAAACCGGTCCATGTAGGCTCCATGTTGCTATCGACTCTGGTCCACCCCCAACCAGTCGGGTAAAGGGAAGACTGAGTCGGTTGCTTGCAACTAATCCTATATGCGAACCCCTTGGATTGATCTAATAAGTGGATAGATCTTGAACAAGGGACGACTAGAAAAGAGGACCAAAATCCCAACAGAACAGCCTAATCTGGTTTACTGACAGCTCAAAGATGCAGTAGCGGCGCGCGGTGGGAGCGGTCCGCCCCGGGTGCCAAGCATCAGGGGGTGACACATGTCGCACAGATTAGTACTCACTGGCGCATCTGCATAGCAAGTCTGCGGTCTATGTCATTGTCTTTCAATCTTGGAATCGGTAGGTAAACGCAATATTTACATCCTGATCCACAGCCAGGCAGCACTCAAACAAAAAGCCATCGCCTGAGTGAAGGTTGAGTCTAGAATTATTCTAGATGCAATCTTAAAGATGAACAAACTCGGAAGGCATGAAAGTGTCCCTGATGTGGGATACCTGGACATACACGGATCAAATGCAATGGGAGAGCCGACAGTCTAGCGAAACTAGGGTCAGAGGCGATACCTATTGGGTCAGATCTGATACTTACCTTTATCTAACGGCATACCTCATGGCCATATCCAAGAAGCACAGTGCTTTTTTTATTGATTTTTGGTTTCAAAGCTTTAGTGTTTTAGACAAGGTCTCTTTACAAAAAAATCTCTTGTTCGATGGATTCCAAAAAAAGTATGAGGGTGAATATCCCAAACACGTTTTTTACGCGGCGGAGCTGAGAATCGATGGGAGAAATGTAACTAGAGCGATGATTTTTTTTCTGTATATAGTTTATACAGCGTTTTACACGATAGCAAAGTCTTCAGGATAATAGGTAGTTATTTTATGTACTAAAAAAATTTTCAAAGACCCAAAATCTAATAGCGGTGGCGCGTCCTAACTCTATTTCTACTCATAAATTGTGTTATTCCTTCTTTCTCGGGGATTCTAGTAATTTAAAAATAGTATAGCCATAAAATACATTAAATAAGACTTCCAAATGATATGAAAGAAATGTGATATTTCATATTTTAAGTGTTTTAAATAGCCTTTCAAAACTGTCCCACGAAAAAAAGCAATTACAGTGGCTCAATTTCGACACTCTCTTACTTCTCCAAAGAAGCTTTGAGAGACGTAGAGTTGTTCTTCCCTGCATCACTCAGCTATGTCCTCCTGATCGGGCTATAAAGACTTGCGACTTGTGGTATTGTTTTTCCAGCAGACCCGTAAATATTAGTATCAGTGGCACAGGAATACAAAATTTTTCAATTTCGCTGGCAAGTGTATGAGTGAAAGCTACTTACTTAGATGCTAAACGATTCTTTAATATGATTAAAGTTTGGTGTTTTGTTGTATCTGCATACAGAAATTATTGATCAGAATTATAGTTTTCTTTATAATTTGAATTTTGTAACAGTTTTTCAATTCCGGTGGCGCAATTTCGGTGGCTCCGGTGGCGAATCTATTGCCGGAATTGGTCTTATTGGCTCTGGAGCATTGTACCTAGGTCTACTAAGGTCTCAGTCATAACTACAATATCGTCAGTGAATCGAAGTTGTGTGATGTACTCGCCGTATCTTGATACTGAGCTCGGTCTAGCTCAGAAGCTTGAAAACCTCTAAGTGGGAGGTAATGAAGACTTTAAGAGATTATGGTGTCTCCAACTCTGAACCCTCGCAGCAATCAGATAAGTTTCGAGTTCTGATCTTGGGGGAGGGCTGATATGATGAAGTTTTCATACAAATACTTTAGAAGTTGCATGTATCGACAGTCAATTTGACGCCATTAAAGAGACTGTAGCACAGCCCAGGTCTTGACCGAATCGAAGAAGGTACAAAAAGGCCAATAATAATGACTGATTATAGTCCTCAGTCTTCTGCATAATTTGACGCAGCATTAAATATGTACGTAGTATTACAAACGTCTTTTCGAAAATGAGGTTGTCTGGGAGACTGGATGTTTCAGGAAAAAGCTGCCTTACCTGACTCTGGACCATCGCCAACGTCCATTCCATTCCAGTCTCTAGCACCACCACCATGTCTTATTTTTTGGTTTATCGACCAATAAACATGGTGGTATTTAAGAGAACTTTAGTACTAGCATTCCATCTGATTTCATAAGCTCAGTTGTGATTTCATTATCTCCTGGTACATACCTTGTTGTTTTTAATAGGGCATTCTAATCTCACTCAAGCTAAAGTCTAGGATATCTTCGCTAAAGTGTCGGAATAATCTCGATCTTCAGCCTAATTACTAGTAGTGCTTCTTGATCTCTCCTAGCAGCTTAGGCATTTACCAAAATGGTTCTGCTATCCTCGTTATTCATGTTGGTATATTAAATTTGGTCCTCGCAAATACATACTTTCGATTTATTACAAAAAAATCGTCTCTATAATACACTTTGTATCAGCGTGAGGACTTGGATAGCTATTTATACATCGATACTAAGCAGAATCTTAAAAACAGATGAGAATAGTCCTGAAACAGCTAAAATTTCCCTAGTCTCGTAGGTTGCAATCTATTCTGCCACTCGAGATGAAAATTCGTGGGGCTTTGGAGCTGGATTGGCACTGGTCGTGGCTTAGGCTTCATCAGTCGACAGCTTTTGAGCATCTTTTATTCGGCATTCTTCTATTTCGGTGATGACTTCTTCTTCTTCCTCGGTCCCTCACTGATGAGGATCGCAACCGCAGATAGTGTTCCTTCATAGACCGCGGTCATAAGCTGTGTGGTGATCGGAGAATGCAAATGTGATTAAATTGCCTGTTCGTCTAAAAATGATTACTACATACGTTTTGATTTTTGCAGTACTATTAGGGTGCAGCTCAGTACGCTTTTACAGTTCTGGCATCTTTTAATAGGCCTTCTCTCTCTATGAGGCTGGCTGGATTTAGTCCTCCGTTTCTTAATTGTACTACTTTCATCTAGCTCATTGTCGCTAGGTTTGCATAGTTTTCCGTTAAATTACCCTGTCACAAATATGTAATGTGTTAGTTCAGTAGCTGGTATAGATCTAGAAATATCTTCATACTTAATCTCCAGTTCGCATGGTCTTTAGCGAATAATTAGTTGCGTAATTCTGAGTATAGGATAGGTATGATACCATCATGAAAACTTGGATAGCCTGGACCAATATTTTTACTTATGGAAGATAAACCTAACACCAACCTGGGGCAGTTGGTCGCCCTCCTGGGACTAGAGTTGGTTTCTGGGTTTGAGGGTCATGTATGATGTCTTTGTGATGACTCTAGAATAACGGGGCTGTTGGCGGCTAGAGCCAGAAAGTTTTGGATTTGTTCTCTATGGAGGGATTTTGCCGTTATCACCATGCTTAGCAGGCTATGCTGGTTGGTAGTTCCAGTATGGTAGTATAATACCCGGAAAGATGCTGCAGCCCACCCTCCAGTATTTTAATTCCTTAGTCGGCTATTACGACTCACGTGGGAAGATTTGATGCTTTTTTAGGGTCACAACACAGGCCTGAATATTGTTTTTAATTATAAACATCTTTACTGGATAATAATACTTAATTGATTACAAATAAATAAGTAATTTGAGACAATCATCCGTAACATTCCGAAGTCCGCTGTATAAATAAATTTCGGTGGATTGGTTCTTAATTCCGGTGGCTCAAATACAATTTCGGTGGCTCTTGATAATTTCAAATTGACATATCTCGAGAAGTATTAATAATATTTTGATCTCTACCATATCATTGAATAATACAAGTTATTTACTATTATTTCTGCCACAAAAAAGTTTTGGAAAGTGGAAATTAAAATTCGCCACCGGAATTAGGCAAAAAACGAGTTTGTTGATATTCACCCATGACATCATTATGTCAACATAATTATTATAAAATGGAATGTAGTTACTTACATTTCCTAGAGATTTGTAAAAATACAGAAAGTGAACTTCTCAAAGGATTGGAAACTGTATTGCGATTTTCATTAAATTCATAATAGCCAATATACAGGCAAACAGTACACGTTTAATGACGTGTAATGTGACACTAAAATATATCATACGCTGCCCATATGTTTTATTTGCATAAGGTGTTAAAATACATCACGAAAAATATTCGCTAGATGACAGTAGGTACTATTAGCGTATTACTTTTGCGTTGACACTAAAACATGCCTTTCCTTGTACCTAACAGTATAAAAAATCAAATATAAGGCGTACTAATTTTATACGTGCACTGTGACTTCAGCAAATCAATCTTAACACCCTCAGATCATAGAAGATCTGAGTTAACACCTAACATCTGTGGATGCTACTGTCCACGACAGTGTTAAATCCGTCTATCTTTTCATCATTAGTGTGGCAAACAACAAATGTAAAGCTAGATAGATGAACAATTTCCTTATTTAAACTAGCAATAAAACAACAGTGGTGGTTGTTCACCCTTTAAGCATTAGGAGAGCGCCTCTTCAGGGGACACATGAGTCACAATTCTATTTGAGATTATCCAATTTTTGATACAGTTTTATAACGATAAAACACAAATTTTATTTATTCACCGCTCCACCACACCAGCGCTTTTAGATTGGGTCCTTAAATTTAGGTAATTGCACAACAATAATAGAACCAAAAATTTATAAGGCGGAAAAGTAATCCTTTTAATAGTTTATAACTTTCAGTGGTAGTACCAAGTATTACTGGTATTATCATTTTTCTTTAAATAAGTCAAATTAAATGATCTATGGCCGATTCAAAAAGATTAAGTTTGGTGAAAATATCAACTTTCAATTTTACCATTACTTAGAATGTTAGAATACTTGTCTATTCTAAAGTAGGATTTTTTTTATTAATCAATTTTATCCTTCATGTACTTTTGACACAGTATACATTTTTATTTAAATTTCATAGTATATCTGTTTCATTTTTTAATACATATTATGGCGCCAAATATCGGCCATTTTTATATTTTTTTTTATATACCCAGTGTCACTCTCACAGTTAAAACAAATCTAGCGATACCTTACATGCCATAGTCTGTTGAGTTTTTACTAACGTCATGTCTTTAGTGACACTTGCCGGACTAAGAGGAATCGATTGACGTGCGAATCATAAAAATCGATCCAAGAGTTTGGTCTGTATAGTGCTTCAAAAACATACATTCATAGGCTGTTAGACACATTACCACTCCTTTGCGTCACGCAGTCGGGTAAAAAAGGAAAGACTAGACTAGTCTAAAAGCAACGTTAACCTATTAAATAATTAAAAACTTACTTTTGTCTAAGAAAATAGGCTTTCAAGAATATTAAAGCTTCAAATTCGAAACTCGAGAATTCTCGAGCTCCGGTAATTTTTTTCTCGTCTCGAATGAAGCCAAATTTCTCGAGTTTTCTCGAGTTCGAGAAAGCTCGAGCAGAAACCCTAATCACAAAAGACAAAAGAGGTGAAATAAAAAAAAGCAAATAAGACAGAGGTGACATAAAACATACAATGAATGAGCAAGTTTAGTAAACTAAGCAGTGCCACCCTGTCGCACAGCGATGCCCATCGCAATGGGACCCCACTCAGCATATGCCGTGGCCCCCGGTGAGGGAAGCCACGACGCTGGTTTTCAATGTGTCCCATGCCGAGTGAGAGTCACGGACACTAACCTATACTGCATAAAATATACATACATAAATAATAATAGTGCGCGTATAAATTTTAAGTGTAAATACAGACGTAGTAGAAAATAATAATATACGATATAGACGAAGTAGAAAAGATGTGATAAGATATTTATAAATAAAAAGATAATATTTAAAAAACAAAACTGTGTGTGTGTAGGGGAGACTGGGGCTGGTTTTAACAGGGGTAAATACTAACAGCGTAATTACATAGAACCTATTCGACTTACCACGCTAATTCCAACGCACTTTGTGCCTACGAATAAGCGCGAACGTGTCTCGACCTGTCAGTTGCCGGCCAAGCGTCACGGGAGCAGGTTGCGTCAGACGCCTCCAATTTCACAGGAAAATGAACTTTTTTACGTGTTTAATTTTTTGCATTACTCTTTAAATATGTATCGTAGAAAATTGGCTTTGGTATTGCATAAATCCGAATTTATTGTATTTTTCATTAATTTCAAAGTTTTAATCGAAAATATAACCGGTAAAAGAAAAACAATAATTTTGTGCAAAATGAGGTCGTGGGGTTGGTTTTAACAAAATGCACGGGGTAGGTTCTAACGCGTTAATATTTGCCTCGAACATTGAGTAAGACTGACTTTTATAACCAAAGTTGTATGTTGATTTATTAGAGGAGTATTTTTTTTGTTATTTTATTTGATAAAGATAGATTTAGTAAGTTTTAAGTTTATTACACATGTTTAAACGGTAAGGAGTCGAATTTCAATGATCATTTGATGATCAAAAATTATTTTTTGTTCTTTGATTTGAGTAATGCTGATTGAGTGAGTCAGTTTATTTAACTAATAAAATTTAAGTTTTCTGTTTATTTTATGAACGGTATGGAACCGCATTTAATTTTATTAGTGTTTCTAATAGGTAAACATTGATTATTATTTTGTTGTTTATCTTAGCCAAAATCCCATTCCCAACTATAAATCATTTCTTACCCCCGCTGTTAACACTTTCCCCAGCGATGTTAAAACCAACCCCAAAGATTAGTAAGATCTAACAAGTGACTTGTTTGGCAAAACTCGATTTTTCTCAGATATGGTAATTATTATATACATTTTGTTGTACTTTACGTAAAGCTCATTAAATTTGACATCACGTACCAAAAAACCATGTTTCTTGCTAAAGCAGTTTAGAAAATATTACGCTCAAATCAAAATTTGTTAGGACCAGCCCCAGTCTCCCCTACATAATAATAATAATAAATTGTAATGTATTAAAGTGCTTGTAATGTTTTTCATAAATTATGCTATAAAAATTTATGGCTTTTAAATAATGTTTGCCAGGGGGGACAACAGTCCTCAAATCTATATCTATACTTATAATAAATCTGTAGAGAGGTCAATTCTGTACATGAAATATATTTTCAAAATAACTATCAGGGGGTGATTAGTGATCGATACTGATGCCAAAAATGCAATCAGTAAAATTTTTGTCTGTCTGTCTGTCTGTCTGTCTGTCTGTCTGTCTGTCTGTATGTTCCTTATAGAAACAAAAACTACTGGACGGATTTTAACGAAACTTGGTACAATTATTCTTCATACTCCTGGGCAGGTTATAGGATACTTAGAAATTCCCACGGGAACGGGAATTAGCGGGAAAATCCTTTTGTATGAAAAATCTAAACCGCTTAAGTTAGACGCTTGAAATTTGGGGTACCTTAGTAAACTTAAAGCTTAGTTACACCAGGATATTGCAAAATTCCCACGGGAACGGGAGTTAGCGGGAAAAAACATTTGTATGAAAAATCTAAACCGCTTAAGTTAGACGCTTGAAATTTGGCATGCAGGTACCTTAGTTAACTTAAAGCTTAGTTACACCAGGATATTGCAAAATTCCCACGGGAACGGGAGTTAGCGGGAAAAAACATTTGTATGAAAAAATCTAAACCGCGTAAGATAGACGCTTGAAATTTGGCATGCAGGTACCTTAGTAAACTTAAAGCTTAGTTACAACAGGATATTGCAAAATTGCCACGGGAACGGGAGTTAGCGGGAAAAAAATTGTATGAAAAAATCTGAACCGCGTAAGATAGATGAAGGGGGGGTAAAACGAGATCCACGCGTACGAAGTCGCGGGCGGCCGCTAGTACTTTAATAAATCTGTAGAGAGGTCAATTCTGTACATGAAATATATTTTCAAAATAACTATCAGGGGGTGATTAGTGATCGATACTGATGCCAAAAATGCAATCAGTAAAATTTTTGTCTATCTGTCTGTCTGTCTGTCTGTCTGTCTGTCTGTCTGTCTGTCTGTCTGTATGTTCCTTATAGAAACAAAAACTACTCAACTGATTTTAACGAAACTTGGTACAATTATTCTTCATACTCCTGGGCAGGTTATAGGATACTTAGGAATTCCCACGGGAACGGGCATTAGCGGGAAAATCCTTTTGTATGAAAAATCTAAACCGCTTAAGTTAGACGCTTGAAATTTGGCAAGCAGGTACCTTAGTAAACTTAAAGCTTAGTTATAACAGGATATTGCAAAATTCCTACGGGAACGGGAATTAGCGAGAAAAAACATTTGTATGAAAAAGTCTAAGCCACGTAAGATAGACGCTTGAAATTTGGCATGCAGGTACCTTAGTAAACTTAAAGCTTAGTTACAACAGGATATTGCAAAATTCTCACGGGAACGGGAGTTAGCGGGAAAAAACATTTGTATGAAAAAATCTAAACCGCGTAAGTTAGACGCTTAAAATTTGGCATGCAGGTACCTTAGTAAACTTAAAGCTTAGTTACAACAGGATATTGCGAAATTCCAACGGGAACGGGAGTTAGAGGGAAAAAACATTTGTATGAAAAAATCTAAACCGCGTAAGATAGATGAAGGGGGTAA
This sequence comes from Ostrinia nubilalis, assembly GCF_963855985.1. Lineage (NCBI taxonomy): Eukaryota > Metazoa > Arthropoda > Insecta > Lepidoptera > Crambidae > Ostrinia > Ostrinia nubilalis. The sequence goes on along the minus strand of NC_087118.1, from coordinate 12,311,911 downwards.
AACGGGATCCACGCGTACGAAGTCGCGGGCGGCCGCTAGTACTTATAATAAATCTGTAGAGAGGTCAATTCTGTACATGAAATATATTTTCAAAATAACTATCAGGGGGTGATTAGTGATCGATACTGATGCCAAAAATGCAATCAGTAAAATTTTTGTCTGTCTGTCTGTCTGTCTGTCTGTCTGTCTGTCCGTCTGTATGTTCCTTATAGAAACAAAAACTACTCAACGGATTTTAACGAAACTTGGTACAATTATTCTTCATACTCCTGGGCAGGTTATAGTATACTTAGGATTTCCCACGGGAACAGGAATTAGCGGGAAAATCCTTTTGTATGAAAAATCTAAACCGCTTAAGTTAGACTCTTTAAATTTCGCACGTAGGTACTTTAGTAAACTAATTCCCACGGGAACGGGAATTCGTGGGAAAATCCCTTTGTATGAAAAATCTAAACCGCTTTAGTTAGACGCTTGAAATTTGACATGTAGGTAACTTAATAAACTTAAAGCTTAGTTACAACAAGGAATTTCCGAAATTCCTACGGTAACGGGAATTAGTGGGAAAATCCTTTTGTATGAAAAATCTAAACCGCTTAAGTTAGATGCTTGAAATTTGGTATGTAGGTACCTTAGTAAACTAATTCCCACGGGAACGGGAATTCGCTGGAAAATCCTTTTGTATGAAAAATCGAAACCGCTTAAGTTAGACGCTTGAATTTTTTCATGTAGGTAACTTAAAGCTTACTTACAACAAGGAATTCCCGAAATTCCCACGGGAACGGGAATTAGTGGGAAAATCCTTTTGTATGAAAAATCTAAACCGCTTAAGTTAGATGCTTGAAATTTGGTATGTAGGTACCTTAGTAAACTAATTCCCACGGGAACGGGAATTCGCTGGAAAATCCTTTTGTATGAAAAAACTAAACCACTTAAGGTAGACGCTTGAAATTTGGCATGCAGGTACCTTTGTAAACTTAAAGCTTAGTTACAACAGGATATTGCAAAATTCCCACGCGAACGGGAAAAACATTTGAATTAAAAAATCTAAACCGCGTAAGATAGATGAAGGGGGTAAAACGGGATCCACGCGTACGAAGTCGCGGGCGGCCGCTAGTCATTGAATAAAAATCTAGTCCTGTTGTCTCCCCTAGCCAGGGGGGACAACAGGATTTCGAAATCCTGTTGGCTCCCCCAGGGGGGCCAAGCAGGGGGGACAACAGGACTGCACCTTAATTTTCGGATAGTTCCAGTTTATTCTGTAACCTATTATTACCGTTTGAAATAGCTTGTGAAGCACTTTCAGGATCAGTAACCACCCACAATCGATTTACGATTGTAACACGATTGAAGAGCAGAATAGCAAATAGTCCAATGGCAGTTCAATGGAATGCCATTGGAAAATCATTGGTCTTTTTTTATTAGCAGAATACCAAAAGTGTCAAATAATTCCATTGAGATTCAATTACGATTCCATTGAGCCATTTGTAAATTAGCGGACTTATGCCCCAGTTTTTCGATATCTTGTATAGTTTAGAAATAATCGAGTGAGATCACTTATCGTTTCCACCCTGTATATTCGATGGTTGCCGAACATGTTTCGACACCGGAGTTCCCGTAGTAGTATCGAGGAATACGCAGTCTCTTGATAATCTGCAGGTCTGACAGCCATTTCTCGAAGTATGCTGCGACGTCTTCCAGCACGGGCTCGTCCCATCCGGTCTTGAGGCGCCACTGCTTTTCAGGAGCTTCTAGGGGAGTCGCTCCTTTCTTCGCGCGCCTGCCGCTCGGGGCGACTGCTAGCAGCCTGTCGTCGTTGCTGTTCCAGTTCCGGACATGGAAGACCGCCTTCCTGTGGTCTTCGTCCACTTGAAAAATCACTTCTTTGCTTGCTCGATGTCGTTGAAGCTTTCCACGAAGTTTCCCCACAATGCAACTGACTTCATATCCAAGTATCTGTTGTTAACCCAGTCATTACAGGGAGGCACACAACACAATCATCACCAATATAAACTTTATTTGATCACTGCTAGTACTTTGCTCCATTGATACCATTATTCAAAAACATAACCCTCCTTCTGGCGCAGTCGGGTAAATAGCTAACTTTCGCACAGTACAGCCACAAACAGCAGTATACCACACAATAGGCCAATGCTAATGACCAATGATAAGCATTTATTTCTATTCAAACACATCAGTCTCTTATTCACTATTATTAATAATAACTTTTTGCTTAAGACTGTTAGCGACAGTTGGGAAGTTCTAAAGTCTAGCAGTAGACTGTGACCAATTAATTATGAAAATCTGTTCACACTCAAGTTAATTGTATGCAATTTCATGCCAATGACAAGAATAAGCATAGTTAAACAACCAAGCCGCAGTGTCACTGCTAGTCTCAGCTCTACCCTTGCAATAAAACATTAATTCAACTCACCAAATATCACAGCTGATGCCCTTTGTGTTGTATTACCTTCTGTCCAACTCCAAATCACTTATGTGGAGTACCCTTGCTCAGAATTCAACTTCACTCTAGTATTGTGCATGATTGATTTGCTCACCACAGGGCCAACCCGCAGACAGATAGGTCACCACATCTAAAACTTAAGTCAAATCTAAAAATATGCACACTCAGCATGCTACAACCAGTACCCTTTTTATTAAACAGCTAATAAATAACCTCAACATTAAAATCATTTTCACCATGTGAGAATAACCAACAATAATTTATTTATTTTATTTATTTATTTATATGGCATACCAACAACATATATATAGTATATATATATATATAGTCTTATGATTAACATTTATGAACATAACATTTCTGATATATATGTCACTTAAGGGTAAGCACAACATTCAGACGGAGATTTAAAACGAACACAAAAGCGACTCGCTAAACTAAAAAAAAAACTAATAATAACAAGAAAAAAAGCGTGCCCTACATCGCAGAACTTAAGTGCTTATGCAATTTATCTTTAAATTTAGGGTGCTTATCGTAAAATACATCTAAATCCCGAACCTTGCTCTGTAGTGTGTTGTAGATGTAGTCATTAAGGAGTCCGTACATAGGAGATTGACGACCCAAATTGGTTTTCGTAGCCGGTATCTTGAAAATCTTGGTGATTATGTGTCTAGGATATCTGTATGGTATGGAGAGGCGCTGAAGGAGACTGCTACACCTCACCTGACCATTCAAAAGCTTGTGCAAAAAACACATGCTTAAAAGAAGTCTACGGTCGCTGAGAGAAGACATTTTGAGCTTGTCGAGGCGCTGTGTATAGGGAGCTCTATGGGAAAATTCGCTAGAGCAGAAGGCAAGATGTCTGGTGAAAGCTCGCTGAACACTTTCCACCCTCTGAGAGTGTATGGCGTAGTATGGATTCCACGATGTGGAAGCATACTCTAGGTTACTGCGCACCAGTGCATTATAGAGGATGATTTTAGTGCTCTGCTTAAAACCTTTACTATTTTGTTTTAGAAAGCCAAGCATACGGGCAGCCTTAGTGACCGCCTTATCAACATGAGAGATAAAAGTTAACTTGCTGTCGATGACAACGCCCAGATCCCGAATTTCCCCAACTTCACCAAGTACTACGTTATCGATCCTATAGGTGGTAGCAAGCGCCTTTCTTTTTCTGGCATACTTAATGTGAAAGCATTTAGTAGGATTCAGGGTCATATTGTTGGCGTCACACCAATCTTTTATTTTGTTTAGATCTATTTGTATAAGGTTGGAGTCAGCAAGGGACCCAACAGTTCTGTAAACCTTAAGATCATCGGCGAACATAGATATTTTGCAATGTTTGATTTGAGCTGTTAGGTCGTTGATAAAAATTAAGAAGAGGACCGGGCCCAGGTGTGAACCCTGGGGAACTCCCGACTTAGACAGATATGTGTCCGAGTCATAGCCATTAACTGCAACACGTTGGTGCCTGTGTGTCAAGTATGACCTAAACCAGTTCAGCAGAGAACCACTCACACCAAGTACACTCAGTTTTTTCAAGAGAAGCCTATGATCGACCTTATCAAATGCGCTGCTAAAATCAGTGTATACTGCATCTACTTGGAAGCCTCTATCTACTTCCTCACATAGATCGGATATAAAAGGTATGAGATTCGTCAAAATACACAAAATGAGATCGAGATATTTTCCATCGTCGTTTCTTATACAATTCAATTGATAAAGATTGTTACAGGAAATAAAGTCGACCATCTTATAGCCCAAAGGGTTGTTATAATTGGTTGGAAACATTTGAGGGTGACTCTGCTTAGGCTCCCACTGAATAAATCCAAGGTTGAAGTCCCCAAGAATTACAAGATCATAAATAAATAAATAAATAAATAAATAAATAAAAAATGTATTTATTGCCTTCGAACCATTAGACATAGGTAGGTACAGGTAGTTAGACTTACAACTAATAAGTACACTGAAGGCAATTGGACCTGGCTCAGTATATCATCGCAGTAATTCATTATTCTTTCAACATTATCAAGGAAACGTGATAAAGACTCTATTTTGACTGGAGGAGGAAGATATACAACGCAAATAGAGATCTTTTTTATTACGTCATTAACTTTTACTTGTATTGTAACCCAGATATCCTCCAAGTCTGAGTCCCAATTTGCTTCGCGCTTTGAGGATATTTCGCGAGAAATTGCCAGCATTACACCACCGCCATCTTTTTTTGTGTTAGATGAACTCTGGCGATCTCTACGGTATACTACATATCGGCGCAAAAGAAAAAGTAGTTCTACCAACGCAAATACTACGCCACACTGCACGTGTTTCGACCGGTCCAAACGAGTTACGCACGATCACCCCACCCGAGTTACGTTATAAAAAGGCCGGTCGCCTCGAGCGGAGCGCATTCGCTCGCCAGCGCTCGAACCGACAACATCTGATTTTTGAAATAAGTTGATTATTTTTATATGGAATGTTGTTGATTGTAGTTTTAAAATATATTGTTGATTATTTATTGGTGTTGTAATAAACAGATATGATGAGTAAAGAAGATGGTTTTAATGATCAGAGTTCCCTTCCTATTACATCAGAAGTGGGATCGAATCAACGCCAACTGCCATCGACTAGTACAAGCAATACAACTATAGCTCTTATGGCAAATACATTCAAGGACACAATGCGTGAAATGATGAGTCAGCTGTCTCAGGATAATCAAGCTACTCTTGCAGAAATGGTAAAAATGTTTCGCCCGGAAGGATCTCACTCGGTTCGTATTTCTGATATTTATTTTCCCAGTTTTGATCCAGACAAAGGAACTGATGTGAGAGAATGGGTAGAACTCATAACAAGAACGCAAGAAGAGTACAATTTGAAAGACCATGAAGTACGACTAAAAGCAGCTGGTGTAGTCAAAGGCAGAGCACAGTTATGGGCTGATGACTGCTTACTCAGAACAACCACTTGGACTGAAATGAAAGAAGACATGATACAAACATTTGAACCAGAGTCCAGGTACTTTTCACATGTTCTTAAGTTTCGACGGTATACTATCGATGACGCTGATGATATTCCAGAATACATATCCAATATCTGGAAAATGTTCAAAAAAATCGTCAAACCAAACCCCACGGAGCAAGATGCCGTAGAATTCGTTATTGGTAGCATTCAAGATGATAACCTTCGTACTGAACTTCTTAATAGTAAGTCAAATTCAGTACCAGAATTAATAGCAATTGCAAAGACTATGCGGAAACGTAAGGTTACAACACCTCGAGATTATGCACCCCCCAAAAGGATCAGATTTGATAACAGCAGGCCTAGTCTAGAGTGCTTTGTCTGTGGCAAACCCGGTCATAAAGCCCGTTGGTGCAAGCAAAACGCAGTAACATTGAAGGAACACGCATCAAACGGGGTAACACAAAATAACGAAAAAAAGGAATGCTCGTACTGTTGTATTCCCGGGCATAATTACGAAACTTGTTTTAAGAGGATGAACGCTGAAAAACGAAACGCGGAAATGAATGTCAATCTATGTCAAAGCGGTAAGAATGTTTCCAATATGATATCTATTATGATTAACAATAAAATGTTCCAGGCTATGTTTGACAGTGGTGCGGATTGTTCTCTAGTGAAAGAATCCATAGCCTTATCCCTTCCTGGAACAAGAACGACCAAAACGACTCATCTGAAAGGTATCGGCCCAGTACCTACGATATCTTTAAGCCAGATAACTGTTGTCTGTAAAGTAAACGAAGCTCATATTGAGCTCGACCTTCATGTAGTCTTGGATCACGAATTGCCCGCTGATATTCTTATTGGAAGAGATCTGTTAAGCATTCCAGGGATTGAAGTAAAATTTACTAGCAATGGTATAGCGATCAGCAGCAACAATCAACAAAATGTAGCGAAAATATATCAACTGTCGTCTTCTAATATTGACACGGACATATCTGATAAAGAAGAATTAAATGATCTGATGAATTTGCTGGACAAGTACAACAGTTCATTTTCAGAAGGCGTGTCGGGATCTAGAATAACGACAGGTCAACTTACGATTCGACTGAAAAATCCTGATAAAGTAGTTAGCCGTCGTCCGTATAGGCTAGCCCCAGTTGAACGTGAAAAGGTTCAGAAAATGATTAAGGAACTTCAAGATAAAAACATTATTCGAGAAAGTAACTCACCTTTTGCCAGTCCAATCATCATGGTGAAAAAGAAAAACGGCGAAGACAGATTATGCGTAGATAACAGGGAATTGAACGCTAATACAGTGCGAGATCACTATCCTCTACCTATAATTTCTGAACAACTGGATCAATTGGCCGATGCCAAATACTTCACGTGCTTGGATATGGCAGCAGGCTTTCATCAAATCCCCATTTCTTCTGAATCTATAGAGAAGACTGCATTCATCACTCCAGATGGGCAATATGAATACTTAACAATGCCCTTTGGATTAACCAATGCTCCATCAGTTTACCAAAGGGCTATAAATAAGGCTCTTGGAGATTTAAGAGGAAAAGAAGCTCTTGTCTATATGGATGACGTCCTGATACCTAGTAAAACGATTCCTGAAGGACTCTTGAAGCTAGAGAAGGTCTTAGAAACTCTCACAAAAGCAGGATTCACTATTAACATAAAGAAATGTTCTTTCATGAAGACTTCTATAGAGTATCTTGGATTCATTGTATGCAACGGAAAAGTAAGGCCTAGTCCATCTAAAGTTGAAGCTTTGGCCAGATCCCCTCCACCGACAAACGTTAAGCAACTAAGGCAATTCAACGGTTTGGCTGGGTATTTCCGACGTTTCATACCTAATTTCTCTACTGAAATGATACCCTTATACAACCTAACTAAATCAGATACCAAATGGGAATGGACTACAATTCACGAAGCTGTACGTTCCAAAATGATTAACTACCTAACGTCAGCACCTCTACTTACAATATTCAGAGAAGACCTTTCAACAGAATTACATACAGATGCTAGTGCACTAGGTCTCGGAGCTGTACTAATCCAAATAAAAGAAGGGGTTCGTCATGTCATTGGCTACTTTAGCATGAGGACAACTCCAGCCGAATCTAAGTACCATAGTTATGAGCTCGAAACTCTAGCCATAGTACGAGCGATAAAACACTTTCGACACTTCTTGTATGGAAGAAACTTTACTGTTGTGACAGACTGTAATGCAGTCAAAGCTTCCCGCTATAAACAAGAATTGCTTCCTAGGATACACAGATGGTGGGCCTTCTTGCAAAACTTTGATTTTGAAGTAGAGTATAGAAAAGGGGAGAAAATGCAACATGCAGACTTTTTCAGTAGAAATCCTCTTAAGATTGTTATGAGCTTATCGACAAAGGATGACTGGCTCATAGTAGAACAACGCCGTGATCAAGAAGTAGTAAAAATTATCGACGAACTCCATAAAAATACATAAAGTCATCCAGAATATGAACTCAGGGATAGCATTTTATACCACAAAACGGATTCAAACGGAAAGACGAAACTAACCAAAGTCGTTCCACAGTCATACCAGTGGAGCCTTATAAACACTTACCACGAGGCACTCAAACACATGGGATGGGAAAAAACATTGGCAAAACTAAAAGAAAACTTCTGGTTTCCTAAAATGTCATCAACAGTCAGGTATTTTGTAGAGCATTGTGTGGTATGCAAAACTATGAAAGGAGCATCTGGAGCTACACAGAGTCGACTACATCCAATTGAGAAAGTTCCAGAACCATTCCACACTATTCATATCGACATTTCGGGCAAACTTAGCGGTTCTGCAACTCAAAAAGAATATGTGTTCGTAGCAATTGACGCCTTCACGAAGTTTGTTATTTTACAACATGCCAAAAGTAAAACTCAAGCCAGTGCATTAAAACATTTGCAAGAAGTTGTATTCCTATTTGGAGCTCCAAAACGCATAATTGTTGATGGTGACGGTGCGTTTGTTTCGCATTACAAAGGTTACTGTGACCAGTACGGCATTGAATTGCACCAATGCGCAGGGTATACTAGCAGGGGAAATGGACAAGTTGAAAGGATTATGAGAATAATAAAAAATGGACTGACAATAATCAAACACACACAAAAAGCTCATTGGGATAAGTCACTTGGAACTCTTCAACTAGCTATAAACTGCACTATTTCAAAGACTACTCAACAAACGCCGATTGAATTATTAACTGGTAAAAGAGGAAGCGTCCCCCCGGAATTGCTGAACATAATAGATGAAGACAACGAACGCATTGATCCAGTATCTTTGAAGGAAGCTGTATTGGGAAGGATAACCGAGCAGGCTGAAAAAGATAAAGTAAGATACGATAAAGGAAAAGCAAAGGTAAAAAGATTCGAAAAAGGGCAATACGTCCTCCTGAGGGAACCGCCACGATTAGGTACCAAATTAAGTATAAAGTATGATGGGCCATTTGAAGTAAAAAAAGTACTACCACATGACAGATATGAAATACGACGAATTAATGGTCGTGGTCGATTCAGGAAGGTGTGTCACGAACATTTGAGAAGTGCACCAAACTTTGGAATCCAAACAAACGTGGCCGTATCGGCAATGAATAGAGAACAATCCAATCCAACTGAGTGTGATTAAAAGTTAAGTATAATGCTGTGTTTAATCTTTATTGTGTGATAATACGAACAATGAGGTTCGATTTTGCGTGTTGTGTGTACCAATACTAGCGCTGAGGCTATGAGGTCTTATGATTTGAATGAGGCTCAGTCAAAACAAGCGACATTATTGTGAGATAATATGGAATTCGAAATTTCATATAACAGTGCGCTCAAGACTATGGAGTCTACCTAGGAAAAAATACAACCGCAGTGATAATTTAACCTGTGTTAATGTTTTTCGTCTGTTTCAGATAAAAATAAAACAAAATAGGCGCAGAGACGCGCCTATCTGCAGAATGGCCGTATCGGCGCAAAAGAAAAAGTAGTTCTACCAACGCAAATACTACGCCACACTGCACGTGTTTCGACCGGTCCAAACGAGTTACGCACGATCACCCCACCCGAGTTACGTTATAAAAAGGCCGGTCGCCTCGAGCGGAGCGCATTCGCTCGCCAGCGCTCGAACCGACAACATCTGATTTTTGAAATAAGTTGATTATTTTTATATGGAATGTTGTTGATTGTAGTTTTAAAATATATTGTTGATTATTTATTGGTGTTGTAATAAACAGATATGATGAGTAAAGAAGATGGTTTTAATGATCAGAGTTCCCTTCCTATTACATACATACCTATTGTCGACAAGCTCATTATCATTTATACTGGAGTTGAGCCAAGTCTCGGTCAATGCGATGATCCTGAAACTCGAGGTTACTATATTACTTAGCACATCATTAGTTTTAGTTCTTAAGCCTTGGACATTTTGATAGTATATATCAAGGGAGGCGAAAGCGAATAACTACTCCACGAATCAATACCATGGATACTAATCTTATATCTATGATAAAAGCTTAAGGTTCTCCAGGTTTCTAATCAAAATTGCTTGGTGCGTCTCACTCTTACGGACATAAATGCGCCCGCCTCTAACCCAGACAAACTTATAAGCCAGTTCCTTAGCCTTTAGACGAGTCGCCGCATGAAGATACTTGTTTCTCGGTGATAAGTGTTCCGACACGAAGACAGGCGATTGTGTTCCTCCGATGCCAAGGTGGTTAGAGCTGAGTTTGTTCTTGGAGTTCTTCTTGTTGAATTTGCTAACGTGGGCCAGGATTGTGTCACGAAGTCTTGTGTTACGGAATTTCACTACAACAGCTCGAGGTCGATCGTTATTTTTGGACATTTTAGCAACCCTAGTTACATGCTGGATATCCTCGGAAGTTATTGGACTGTCAATAGTCTTCGCCAGCTGGATTATGGTATTAGTTAGGTTCTCAGCCCTGTTCTCAGGAATACCGTTGACCTCTATGTTATTCTCTCGCAAGTGCATCTCGACCGCGTTTAGCCTATTTGATAGGTCATTTACTGTTGTTTTTAGGTAATCGTTGTCCTTCCTGAGAGCAGCTATTGTGGCTGTTTTCTCTTCACTACTTGCTTTCAATTCCTCAAATTTACTGTTCAGAAAGCTTAGCGACTCGTGAAATCCCGCCATTCTCTCACTTAAACTTTTCAGTTCAGAAATTGTAGCTGCGTTGGCCTTCTGAATTTCATCCCTGATGATATGGCGGAACCTGTCTTCTGTTAGGGGGCTTGAGCCGCTGTCGTGTGATGAGCTGCTAGCCTTCCTTCTTATTGTGACGTTAGAGAATTCGCCGCCTTCGCTCGATTCAGTGTCACCTGGTAGGCCAGGTCGAGCGGGGCTGTTTACATTGCCAATTTTTGGCTGGCTACATTGGCAAGCTGGACATTTCCAGGTGTTTTTATGTCTTGATTCCATCGAGGCAAATTTTTTGGGTGTCAAGCCAGTGCATTCAATGTCATAAATTAACTTGCACAAGAAGCATTTTAAGTTATCTCGATTCCCCAGCGTTCTGCGACATCCCGCGCATTTTCCAGCAGCTGCAGTCGTTGCCATTGTGACTCACGATAGTGGGGGTAAGATAAAAGGAAGACAGGATTCACACCGCTAACGCAACAGTTGGTTTGTTATCGGCTGCAAGATTTAGTTCTACGCGCAGGATTGTGATTTGGTGTTGTTGCGTTTACGTCAGGCGTCGTCCCGACGGATACGCTCGAGTATTAGGTAACTTGCACTTCGTCGGCTAGCAGCGGATGAGTCACTGCGGCCGGTTTGTTGTTGTTGACAAAATATTTTAGGATATTTATTCTGTTTTCTCACCAGCGCTTACTCGTACGGGGACGACGACTGCACCACACTGTAGCTAGCGTTTTCTTCTTTATAATAGTGTAAAATACATATTGAAAAATTCACTTTTTATACGCTTTAGATAAATAAGTTTACGGAGCACTTTCAAAACGACCCGACCTCAGCGACCGGGCCGGACGAAAAATGGCTGGTATAATAATGGCTGGTACACAAGAATACTCTTAAAGTTAAATGTACCACATTCTATATCTTTTTTTTTGTAATGATTATTATAATTGGATAAATTTTAATCACCCACACTAAGTTAAAATTTTAGTAATACAACCCAAATGATTACTGGCAGTAGAAGTTAATTGATAAGTTGGAGAAATTCGATATTAACATTATATTTACTCAAATATAGCGTCATGTAACATAATGTATCTTGCATCTACAGTAACCAGGAGTACACAATAATATGTTTAATAATTGAAGCATACCATTATAAGAATACCAAAAATATACCACATGTTCAATGGTATAACTGGCTGCTTTACTCAATTCCAATTAGATAAATGTTTAAGTTATCTCATCTTGTAGACTTACTCAACGTCAAGAAAGAAACATCATGATACTAAAACTGGTTTACACAACACAGACCTCAGCTTCAATTTACTTGAATAAAACTAATTATTCATTCTTCTCTAAAATAATGCCAAGAGGTTACTCGGGCATGATTACCAAACTTATTTCATTATTCTGACCATATTCTATCTATTCTTTATAGAATTTAAATCTCAACAGGTTATTCTTCGCAGAATGTAAACATGAACAAATGAACACCGTTCAATTTATTTTGATTTACTAAAATAGCATGTCAGGCATTGCAATTAAAGTGAGCACATACCATAGCTTTCACATACATTCCTGGCATTATCAGTAAAGACTGACAATACCTATAACATTTGTTGCATCATTCACTTCCATGCATTATTTTGCTCAAAATATAATGTGTTAATATTGTTGCTGTTAAAATATTCGATAGTAATAATGAATCGTACCTGCTCAGGGGCCATCGTTAGTCAAATTGTTCACCACTTACGTGACCACAAGCCAAGTTACGGAGGGAGTATCTTCATAAATTGCGTCCATCATTTCTCGTACTTAAATACTTTTCTGCATCTCACACAGTTGTCAGCGTGGTTTCCTTGACATTCTCTCTTCATCATATTCCATTATAATTATAGAATCGTGGGCGTTTTATGTTAACACTAGCGGCCGCCCGCGACTTCGTACGCGTGGATCTCGTTTTACCCCCCCTTCATCTATCTTACGCGGTTCAGATTTTTTCATACAAATGTTTTTTCCCGCTAACTCCCGTTCCCGTGGGAATTTTGCAATATCCTGTTTAAACTAATGTTTAAGTTTACTAAGGTACCTGCATGCCAAATTTCAAGAGTCTATCTTACGCGGTTTAGATTTTTTCATACAAATGTTTTTTCCCACTAACTCCCGTTCCCGTAGGAATTTTGCAATATCCTGTTGTAACTAAGCTTTAAGTTTACCAAGGTACCTGCATGCCAAATTTCAAGCGTCTAACTAAAACGGTTTAGATTTTTCATACAAATGTTTTTTCCCGCTAACTCCCGTTCCCGTGGAAATTTTGCAATATCCTGTTGTAACTAAGCTTCAAGTTTACTAAGGTACCTGCATGCCAAATTTCAAGCGTCTAACTTAAGCGCTTTAGATTTTTCATACAAAAGGATTTTCCCGCTAATTCCCGTTCCCGTGGGAATTCATAAGTATCCTATAACCTGCCCAGGAGTATGAAGAATAATTGTACCAAGTTTCGTTAAAATCCGTCAAGTAGTTTTTGTTTATATAAGGAACATACAGACAGACAGACAGACAGACAGACAGACAGACAGACAGACAGACAGACAAAAATTTTACTGATTGCATTTTTGGCATCAGTATCGATCACTAATCACCCCCTGATAGTTATTTTGAAAATATATTTCATGTACAGAATTGACCTCTCTACAGATTTATTATAAGTATAGATTCGTGACAAATAACACGAAACATTGGTCACCTGGAACAATTTGAAATCACGTTACTATCATAGGTTTCAGATCTCACTTCTGAACTATTAGAGGCCGGTAGATCTATTCTCATAAATAAAACACTGAATACTCAACTTTCACATTATATTGCCTTATTTTAATTACAATTCATCACTTTGCACAAAAGCGCGCGGAATCGTCTCCGCGCGTCCCTCTATTCTGACGTTTGATTCTCGTGTGATATTGATGTCGCAGTCGGATTGTATAATCCGCCGTTTTACATTACCACTAGGCATTTTACATTACAGCTCTGTTTTGTAATACGGCGGTTCAACGTTTAGGCGGATTGTCATTGCGATACGTTCTTCAATACGGCGGCCCACGTTTAGCCGCATCGTACTACTACAGATTGTAGGGTGACCATACTTACAAGATAAAACAATGTTTAATGAAAATAAATTTTAATAAGACAGATTTTAAGAATTATTACCTTCGTTACTGTATACTAAATAATATATTTGGCTTCAGTATTTTTTTTACTTATTTATAAATCACAAGGGATAGCCATCTAAAAAAAAGTAACTCAAAACAATTAGACTTTTCTAAACATTTTAAGAATTAATTAGATATTTGGCTTTAGTCTTTTTTAGACATTAAAAATGATCAAAGGGAACAGGTAACTCAAAACTATAAAGTTTTAGTCATTTTTTCTGGGTTATTTTTCTTTAAGATAAAATTATCTTCACCGGCCACAGCCATGATTTCATATTTTTACACTAATAATATTGTGTAGGATTCCGCCGAACACCAGAATCCATAGCCACTTTGTCCGGCAGCGCCACGGTATTGAAAATAGGAACTAAAAACTGTCAAAGCGGCGGGTAATGAAACGCTGTTTTACATTACGGCTAGCTGTATTGAAGAACGTTTGGCGCCGAATACATTCCGGCGGATTTTCATTCAGCCGTATTCAATCCGGCTAAACGTTAATCCGTCGTATTACAAAACAGAGCTGTAATGCAAAATGCCTAGCTGTAATGTAAAACGGCGGATTATACAATCTGACTGCGACATTGACATAACGTCAATATCACACGAGACACTATGACAGCAGCTCATTGGCTATAACGATACCGCTATTTTAACGTTTTATATTTTTCACAATTAACACTATTTAAAAATAAAATATGCAATGTTGTTGGCTATCGCACATTACCTAATACCTTAATGGTCATCAAAGTCGCCATTTGCATATCACTTCACTAGCGCACAAGCGAGCCGGCCGTTAATGTATTTCACAGGCGATGCATGCCGAGGTTTTGCTCTTGCATTTTTTTATCGTAGACCAATTACCGCAAGATGGGGGCGCTCGTTTTATTGCAACCGCATGAGAGTTTTCAACATCAACTTCAGTTCATTGAGCGTCGTATTTTCAACTCTTTTTACTCGTTTAGCGGTTCGCTATTGCCCTTTTAAATTTATGATTTAACGCAATAAAGGCTCAGCCGATTCCGCGACTGTTTTTCAATTGAATTTTTCGATAGAACGTGAAATTGAAACAAGCTGTTTTATTCATTGGCATTTTAGTAAAATGAAAATAATTTTTCACACGTGTTTCTAAAGTGAAAAATCATGGTATTTTAGCTATGCGCTATCAGGATTTTAATTTTAATATTTTTATTTGATCGCTTTTTTTCATCGTTACCGTTCTACGAGTACGTTGAAAAATCAACAACGCTGTGTAATGATATGTTTTTTGTCGACAGAACCTCGTGCGGCCGAGTACGCTGAGCTGGGCGGGCTCATGGCCGAGCGCTCCGCCGCCGACACCGAGGCGGCGCACGAGCTCCTCTCCCTGGCGCACAGCCTGCCCCCACTGCCCCTCACGCACCATGTCGTCACCGTCATCCACCCCCCTGAGCCCGCCCCCCTCGTCCCCGTCTACACCTACATCCTCCAGCCCACCAACATCTACATCCTATCCGAGGAGCCTCCGGAGCCTTACTACTACACTACTTTACAAACAGTAAATCCGTTGCAACCAGTCGAGTACACCGTCGAGCCACAGGTCAGCTACGTTTACCATCCCTCTCTGCTGCCCCAAGAACACCACCCGCAGCAGGAGTACGAGGAAGCGGAGATTGAGACGGAGCCCGATGTCGAGTTGGAGCTCATCATTGAGGAGGAACTCATCATCGAGAAGCACGAAGAGCTTGAGCCCGAGCACGAGCCCGAGCCCGAGCCCGAGCCCGAGCCCGAGCCCGAGCCCGAGCCCGAGCCCGAGCCCGAGCCCGAGCCCGAGCCCGAGCCCGAGCCCGAGCCCGAGCCCGAGCCCGAGCCCGAGCCCGAGCCCGAGCCCGAGCCCGAGCCCGAGCCCGAGCCCGAGCCCGAGCCCGAGCCCGAGCCCGAGCCCGAGCCCGAGCCCGAGCCCGAGCCCGAGCCCGAGCCCGAGCCCGAGCCCGAGCCCGAGCCCGAGCCCGAGCCCGAGCCCGAGCCCGAACCCGAACCGGAGTCCGAGCCCGAGCGCGAACGCGAGCGCGGGCCGGTGCCGCAGGCGAAGGAGAGAACAGCTAAATATAAATGTAACGAGTGCGGCAAGCGGTACGCGACCTCGTCCAACCTGTCGCGGCACAAGCAGACGCACCGCAGCCTGGACTCCGTGGCCGCCAAGCGCTGCGGCGAGTGCGGCAAGGCGTACGTGTCCATGCCGGCGCTGGCCATGCACGTGCTCACGCACCGCATGGGCCACGTGTGCGGCCTGTGCGGCAAGCAGTTCTCGCGGCCCTGGCTGCTGCGTAGCCACCTGCGCTCGCACACGGGCGAGAAGCCCTACAACTGCGCCGCCTGCGGAAAGGCCTTCGCCGACCGCTCCAACCTCCGCGCCCATCTCCAGACTCACTCCTCCAACAAGAAGTACGAATGCGAGCGCTGCCGGAAGACATTCGCACTCAAGAGCTACCTCAACAAACACCAGGAGTCGGCGTGCGTGCGCTTGGACGACGAATAAGCGCGCGCGCCGACGAACGATTGCAACGAAAGATTTCTCTATGAACTTCTTTACACCTTTATAATCGATCAAGATATTTTATAGAGTAGATACTCGAATTCGAAGGCACAACGGAAAATACAAGCAATAATTATGTACCTAAATAGGATAATCGTTATGGCTCTTTGGGGGCGTCCATTAATTACGTGAGACTTTTATTGGGCAAGATATCGCGTAATTTTTTTCCACAACAAACAGAGTAAATCCTCTGTCTGCCTTTATGAACACAGGCCCAGTTATTAGATCCGCAGTTTGCTACCAATCTCAGGTCATAGAAAGGGAATAGATATGAACTCGCGCGTAACTACAACGAGAACCAGTGTCCCCACATTTCCCCCACCACAGCTCCCACCAGTGTTGGCAAAAAGTTAATCTGATTAATGATTAAAAATTAATGATTAAAATCATAATAATTTTTTTTTGATTATGATTAATTAATCATTAATCAAAAATTTTGATTAAGATTAATTAATCATAATCATTAATCGTTAATTTGATTATTTGATTAACTATCTACTATCACAGAATAATAGTAGCAACAGAAATTGCACTCCCTTGATCAGGATCAGATGCCGACATTTTAATGGTAATAATAATAATGCAAAATTTCCAACGAACCTGGTGCATTCGAAATCGCACCTTACTACTACGCTCACAAGAGCGCAATTTTTTTGTGATCAGAATTGATCTACCTCGCAGCTCAAGCGTCAGGGTTGTTTAAGCAAAGTAAAATAAATAAAAACTTAATTTTGAGAAGCAATTATTGTATTTACGATTAGTAAACGTTAATCTAGTGGTGTTTGTATTTCGTACCATCTCCAAAGTACCTATTAATAAACTTCAGTGTTGCGATAATTCGAAATTGGACAAACAGTTTTAAAAGGTGTAGTGTCGGAAAATAGACACGGTGAAGTAAAGTTAATGTTTTATTAGCTAAAATAATGTTTTTGCTATAGCTTTTTGCCATAAGTATTTCAAATTTATTTAAAAAAAATGCTGTTATTTTTAATTATTTAAATTACTACAGTTAATTATCATTTTTAAATATTACTATTTTCCATTATAAAGACGAATAACAGTGCTGTTGGAACAATAAACCTTGATTGCGACGATGATCGACTGAGCGAGTATAGGTACGCGTGTGTACACAGGCGCGTGGCAGCCATGACTGATTTGCAACTTGAAGTTGTCGCGCGCTGTAGGTAATTATCTCGGCCGGCATAGGCGAGTGACGGAGGCCTGCTACTATTTTCATAAGAAAAGGGTTGGGGGTGTATGAAAAGGTACCCGCGACTTATAAAATGTCTAGCAAAGGGGGGATCTGGAGTTGTACTGTCGTTTTCCCAAAAAACTGCGTGTTTTTTCACTACTCAAAACACTAGTTTTGTTTCTCACAATTCCTTCTATTCTTCCGGTATCCTCCAGCAAAATTGGGTCAGGAAAGAAGTTAAGCGGGCTGGCTGACGATAGGGGAGAAGTCGTCGTCGTCGTCGTCGTAAAAGGTAGGGGCAAGCGTGGGCAATTCATTAGAAAGGTGGGGTTGCTAAACTAGGAGGTTTTGCGTGTTGGGGAGGTGCAGGAGAGTTCGTACCAGAAGTTTCGGGGGGAGGGCCACGCGTGGGCAATTCAATAGAAGGGTGGGGTTGCTAAGCTAGGAGGTTTTGCGTGTTAGGGAGGTGCTGGAGAGTTCGTACCAGAAGTTTCGGGGGGAGGGCCACGCGTGGGCAATTCAATAGAAGGGTGGGGTTGCTAAGCT
The DNA here is from genome assembly GCF_963855985.1 of Ostrinia nubilalis. NCBI lineage: Eukaryota > Metazoa > Arthropoda > Insecta > Lepidoptera > Crambidae > Ostrinia > Ostrinia nubilalis. The sequence goes on along the minus strand of NC_087118.1, from coordinate 12,293,806 downwards.
AGGAGGTTTTGCGTGTTGGGGAGGTGCTGGAGAATTCGTACCAGAAGTTTCGGGGGGAGGGCCACGCGTGGGCAATTCAATAAAAGGGTGGGGTTGCTAAGCTAGGAGGTTTTGCGTGTTGGGGAGGTGCTGGAGAATTCGTACCAGAAGTTTCGGGGGGAGGGCCACGCGTGGGCAATTCAATAAAAGGGTGGGGTTGCTAAGCTAGGAGGTTTTGCGTGTTGGGGAGGTGCTGGAGAATTCGTACCAGAAGTTCGGGGGGAGGGCCACGCGTGGGCAATTCAATAGAGGGTGGGGTTGCTAAGCTAGGAGGTTTTGCGTGTTGGGGAGGTGCTGGAGAGTTCGTACCAGAAGTTTCGGGGGGAGGGCCACGCGTGGACAATTCAATAGAAGGGTGGGGTTGCTAAGCTAGGAGGTTTTGCGTGTTGGGGAGGTGCAAGAGACTTTGTACCAGAAGTTCGGGGGGAGGGCCACGCGTAGGCAATTCAATAGAAGGGTGGGGTTGCTAAGCTAGGAGGTTTTGCGTGTTGGGGAGGTGCAAGAGACTTCGTACCAGAAGTTCGGGGGGAGGGCCACGCGTGGGCAATTCAATAGAAGGGTGGGGTTGCTAAGCTAGGAGGTTTTGCGTGTTGGGGAGGTGCAAGAGACTTCGTACCAGAAGTTCGGGGGGAGGGCCACGCGTGGGCAATTCAATAGAAGGGTGGGGTTGCTAAGCTAGGAGGTTTTGCGTGTTGGGGAGGTGCAGGAGAGTTCGTACCAGAAGTTCGGGGGGAGGGCCACGCGTGGGCAATTCAATAGAAGGGTGGGGTTGCTAAGCTAGGAGGTTTTGCGTGTTGGGGAGGTGCTGGAGAATTCGTACCAGAAGTTTCGGGGGGAGGGCCACGCGTGGGCAATTCAATAGAAGGGTGGGGTTGCTAAGCTAGGAGGTTTTGCGTATTGGGGAGGTGCTGGAGAATTCGTACCAGAAGTTTCGGGGGGAGGGCCACGCGTGGGCAATTCAATAGAAGGGTGGGGTTGCTAAGCTAGGAGGTTTTGCGTGTTGGGGAGGTGCTGGAGAATTCGTACCAGAAGTTTCGGGGGGAGGGCCACGCGTGGGCAATTCAATAGAAGGGTGGGGTTGCTAAGCTAGGAGGTTTTGCGTATTGGGGAGGTGCTGGAGAATTCGTACCAGAAGTTTCGGGGGGAGGGCCACGCGTGGGCAATTCAATAGAAGGGTGGGGTTGCTAAGCTAGGAGGTTTTGCGTGTTGGGGAGGTGCAGGAGACTTCGTACCAGAAGTTTCAGTATAGGTTCGTAGGGGAAGTGGACTGATATCCTCCTACGGGAGGTCGGAAGACTGCACCGGAAGTTTCAGCGAGGGAAGGGGGCGGGGGGCAGTCTAGGTTACCTTATATTTATCTAGGTATGACCTGTCATAGAATTGTAGCCTAAATCCAAACATCTAATATTTGAATTCAATGTTTTAACATTGTTTTCGATAGAACATTTAAAAAGTTAATCAAGTTAATCAAATTAATGATTATTGATTAATGATTAACAAATTAATCATGATTATGATTACTTTTTTAATCACGATTATTTTAATCAGGATTAATTTAATCATGATTAAAATTAATCAAATTAATTAATTGATTAAAAAATTAATTGATTAGTGCCAACACTGCTTTTACCGTACCCCAACAATATTCAGTAAAAAATAAATTGTTGCCAAAGTACAGCGAGTAACATTAGATTTAAGTTTGTGCAAAGCCAAATACAAATATGATTTTCGGGTGACGCCTCTCGTTTTAGGATGTAGCCACAACACAAACACAGTTTGGTTGGCAAGTTACGATAAGCAAGGGGGCACGCGCGGCGTCTCCGGTGGCGTGAGGTGAAGTGAGTGGAGCGGCCGATCGCCGCGGATGCCGCGCGCCCGCGCCTCCGGGCCAAGAGCAACCGAGGGCAGCCGAAGGTGCTCGAACATCCTCCCGGGTTGAACTCTTCGTGAAGTAGGGAAGTGGTCAAAGGCAGGCCTGGCTCACTCCGCGCGGTACATCCGATAATTACCTACAGCGAAGCGTCCCGTCGGCGGATATTATATCAGTCGAGTGTCACGCGCGCGCCCGTCAGGACGCTGGCACAAACGCTGGCGTGCGTTGTAGTACCTAATTCTATAAACGAAGTATTATTTAAAAATGGACATAAAGAGAAAGAAATATTGTGCGGCGTTCGGGTGTTTAAATTCGAAAAGAAATCTACCGGATTTATCTTTTTTTTCACTTCTCAAAGATGCTGAAAGGTATGTTGGCCATGTAGGTAATCAATAATTCTTAGGATAGTATAGGAACCTAACCTACCATGACTACTGCTCAGAATGCGTTCGTTCGTTTCAGTCAAATGACGTCCACTGCTGGACAAAGGCCTCTCCCAAGGTTTTCCATAATGAATGCGTACTTACCTACATACGTACCTCATTACAAATAAGTAGATTAATTATTTTTTCATTAGACAGCATCCCTAACAGCGTAAGAAGAGTTCAGAGGCACGCGATAGAAAGAGACAAAACTTGTAGGTGAATAAAATTGTAGGTACGTAGTGCTGTGCGAGCTGAATTCCATTGTATCGCGTCGTAGCAAGACGCATTTATTTAAATCGTCTTGCGGAGTAATCCTTCTGTACCTGTACTATTACTTATTCTGTGTCAAAGGTCCTCTTCCTGGTCCGTGAAGTCGTCCACCCAGTTGCTGAAGAAAGCAAGTTACTCATGAGATCGATTCCAGAAGTGCTGCCTGATGCGTTGAACTCGTTGAAGCGCTGCAGTCGAGTCACGTAGACGTCAGTCACCTGTGGATGCGGAATTGACATGAGTGGTCGTCCAATTAGAAGATGGGAAGGAGCAAAGCGAAATAATTGAATCAGGGCTTGTTAACGATACCAAATTTAACTTTATTAATCGTTAAATAACGGTATTTTCATAAAGGTAAAATTTTAACGGTAACACAGGTAACGGTAGTGTGGTATCGAATCCAGTTTAATAACGTTAACAAATTAACGTTAAAAGTATCGATACTTTTTTCGTTACTTAAAGCGTTGTTGCCAGCGCGCGCCGGGCGCTGCGGCGCGCCACGCGAGCAAGCCGGCGGAATGGCAACATCGTCAGCCAGTAACAAACTGTTTTGGTTTCGCAAACGCGTGCGTGTTGTTTGGTGTACGGAAAAAGACAACAAATTAAATAACAAATATGGGCCGTAAGAAGAAGAATACAGTGTACCGATATTTTGATATAGACGATCATCAGAAGACGTCTACTTGTCTAATAAACGGATGTGGAAAAATATTAAAGGTAGGTTACCTATTTAGGGAACACATTTTTTAAAGAATTATTGATTAATAAAATTATACCTACATACGAGAAATTTAATGTCTACGCGCATAAATAATTTAATATGAATACTTATTTTTTAGAAACAACATCAATTTGATTTCTCGTGTAACGTAAGTACGAATGAATCTAATTTGGGTGAGTCATAATTGTTGTCAGGTTGTTGGATAAAAATGCTTGATAATTAACTAAGCTTTTTTAGCACTAAAAGACAGACGCAGCGGTGGACAGTGTTTTATATTACAGAATGTAATTATGTTGTGTGTGTGATTTATTATGCTTAGAAGTTAATTTTGTCAAAAATAAAATTAGATAAATATACTTGAAAAAAGAATGCTACTGCTGGGAATTGTACTCACAACCTTTCGCGTACCGACCGACCGACCGGGCGAGTGCTCTTCCATTTGAGCTACCGAGACATCAGTTGACATGACGAATTTTTTCAGGTGTTTGTTGTTATACGCTGTAGGCCAAGCGAAGCTTCATCAATGTTTAGGTAAATATACCCTGAGAAAAGTCGCTTTTTTTTTCAAGTATATTTATCTAAGATAAAATAGCATTGTGAATGCATAAAAGATACTTAAAAATATTAAAGTATGATAACGATCAGCACCCTAAATTTTTTGTTATACCTAACAGTTTCCAAATTCATGTATCATTTTAATTTCACGTGTAACTACTTAACCTATCTCTGGCAAGTGTGTTTGTTTGCATGTTTGTGTTTGTTTATATTTCTCATTATAATTTTCAAAACTATAATATACGATTTGCGTGCGACTGATTGCTATGCTGTTTCTTGTGTTACACCATCTAGGAACTACATATATTCCAAAATTGTCGACAATAATAGCATGGATTTATAAATAATGTAACCTTGTTGGTGATCAAATAAATAAAATAAAATCGCATCTTTATACTCGTAGGTAGTTGACTATGCATGCTTACTTACCTACGATTATAACAAAATCAAAAGGTATGATGAATAATAGTAACATTTAGTAACAACGCCCACTAAATTTTAGTGTGTATTTACGGTCAATGTGATAAATGTGAAAATTATGAATAATCGCCGGTTATTATGAATAATTACCCCATGATTTGGTAAATGTTGATTAATATGAGGTTATTTATGTGTGTATAAAACTAAATAGGCGGCTTAGGGGTGGCCCAAGGGCCACCCTCGCCGCACCTTAACCTATTTTTCACTTTAAATCAAAACATTATGTTATGGGCATCATGGAAAAGTAATATCCGATGCATAAAGCACCGGGACTCTTTGCACTCGCAGGTAAGACTGTTTCCTGATAACGATCAACTTAAGAAAACGTACACCCGATACAGAAACTTTTGTTCTCGGATTCTGCACAAACGGAAAACCGATTACGAGAGGCGTGAGCTAGAAAATAACAAAAAAAATCTCAAGGCACTTTGGAGAGTGATCAAAGACATCTGCCAAATACCGACACAAGATAGCGAAAACCAAGAACTGTTAAAATCTAAAGAAAATGCAAAGTTATCAATGGACTGCTGCAATGAACATTTTGTATCTGTGGGCAAAAAACTGGCAGACAAAATACTCAAAAGGCTCTGTAAAACTGAAGATAATCTCTGCCAGAGCGTGAGTCTTCGAGGCGGGCCAGCAGATTCTCTGTTCCTGTATCCAGCCAACGAAGAGGAAATAAGCGACCTAATCTTAAACCTTGATAACTATAAGGCACCGGGTGCGGACGGACTGCAACCTGTATTACTAAAACAAATTAGGAAACATATTCTAAAGCCGCTAACATACATTTGCAACCTAAGCATGGAGTCTGGACGTTTCCCGAGTGATTGGAAAACGGCAGTTGTAATACCCATCCACAAGAATGGCCTAAAGGAAATACCCGATAATTACAGACCAATCTCTTTACTGCCGATTACTTCAAAAATACTTGAAAAAATTGTGAACAGCCGCTTGGTAAAGTTTATTGAAAAGCACCACCTGCTTTCGGACCAGCAGTTTGGGTTTAGACATGGCAGATCCACTGAACAGGCTACTGAGTTGCTTACTGACATTGTCTCTTCCAATCTTGATAAGGGCCTTCGGTCACTTGCTGTGTTCCTAGACTTAGCCAAGGCATTTGACACAGTCTCGATACCGATACTACTAAAAAAACTACAATGTCTTGGTGTAAGGGGTACTCCACTTGCCTGGTTCGTCAGCTACTTAACAGGCAGACAGCAATTCGTCAGGGTTGGGGGAGGCAGTGTCAGCCAACACTTGCCGGTCAACTTCGGTGTTCCTCAGGGTAGCGTCCTGGGCCCAACATTGTTCACCCTATACATAAACGATGTCCTGGAACTTTGCATACTGCAATCCAACGCCATTTGTTATGCTGATGATACTGTCCTTATTTTCCACGGGAAGGACTGGAATGACACCATGGGGGCTGCTGAGACTGGGATGAGCATCCTGTCCAACTGGCTCGACAACAACCTCCTGACTCTTAACGTCAAAAAAACCAACTTTATTATGTTCCAAATTAACCGCGTTAATATCCCGGACAATACATCGATGAAGATCCATAGCATTGATTGCCATGCTTCTATGTCACCTACGAATGACTGCAACTGCAGTAGGATTGACAGAGTAGAGTCTGCTAGGTACCTTGGCATAATTATTGATCAACAATTGAAGTTCAAAGAACAGATTGCGCTGCTCTCTAAAAGGACACGAAAGTATATATACTTGATGAAACTACTACGAAGTTGCGCACCTATGGACATTAGTAGAATGGTATATGTATCACTCTGCCAATCTCTGTTGCAGTACTGTGTTGGCATTTGGGGTTGTGCTGCTAAGACCATCATGATCGAACTTGAGCGGGCTCAGAGGGCTGTTCTGAAGGTGTTACTTGGCAAACCACGAAGATTCCCCACAGACGAGCTATATGTAGAGGCCAAAGTCCTTAGCGTCCGGCAACTTTATGTCCTGGGAGCACTTACGAATGCGTATAAAAGCAAGTCCATTCACCTGTATAAGAGCAGGAATAATACTTACCGTTTACCCACTCCCATGATCAGAACTACTTTTGGACGTCGTTTTAGTCGATTTCTCCATGCACACATATTTAATAAAGTTAGCAAAATCATCACAATACCCGAAACGCTATTCGAAGCCAAAATTAAGTTCAAGAGATGGATAGGTGAATTAACTTACTCGGAAACCGAAAATCTTTTAATTAATTAGAACTTTTTAGGAACCACAGACTAAAAAAAAACAAACACATAAACACACAATATGCTGGTGTTCTAATGTTACGCACTGTTTTATTTTATTTATTTTTGGTTTATTCTTTCCCTTTTCCTTTTTTTTTTTTTTTTTGTTTATATAGACTGTTTCACTACACTTAGGTATAGCTGAACTGTACCGCGCTGTGCCAGTCACTTTAATTTTGCAAACTGCACTGTTTGGGCCACCAAGATACAGGCTATGCCTAGTTTGGGGCCCACTGTTATTGATATACATCTTGCTCTTTTTTCTTACTGTTATTGTTAACACATCTTGCCTTTATTATTTTGTAATGCAAAATGTAACCTGTGCCTATTTAAATAAATACTTTTTTCATTTTCATTTTCATTTTCAATATTATGCAAGAAACACTCTAAACTCATTATGCCAAATTATAATTATGATATCAAAACGTTCAAAAATTTTGGCTGTACAAGAGCATGTACAGAAGATGTTGTTCTCTTTTATGATATTTGTTAGTACTAAGGTTGAATTATTAAATAATCACTGTTAAATGTTATTAATTTATCACTTTTACCGCTACTGTCGGTAATTATTCATAATAACCGGTTATTATTCACAATTTTCAATTTATTACATTAACCGTAACATATAAATTAACATTGCGCATTGTACGTGCATGTTTGATTCCGAAAATTAGAATGAAATTTTTATATTCTACAAGAGTCCTATAGCAAGGGTGACTCTAATTATATTAATGAAATCAGGACACATAGGTAAAAAAGGATAATAAAATTGAGATTAGGTGTAGTGACGGATCGCGTAGCGAACAGACATAATACAGCTGCTATTCAGGGTGTCCCGTAATTGAAAGATAATACTTTAACTACACGTTTGTCACCATGCCATAATACAGTGCGAGTCATGATAAAGTGTACATATGAAATGAGGTGAAGCTAGTCCTATTTTTATCGACAAAAAAGTGGTCAAAAAATTTCTGTTTTTTTTTTTAATTTTTGTAGAATTTTTTATTCCAATTACTTATTGTAAAGAAATCGTAATAACTTTTAAACTAAGAGGTATATCCTGATAAAATATAAACAATAATAATGCTAAATAATAGGCGATACTAAAGAAATACATAAAATACACAGAAAATGCCGACAAATAATAAAAAATGCGCCTATAACAGGTGGTTTTTATTACTTTCACATTCATAATATTAGTAGGGATTTGACATCATTACCGTAATATAACATTATGAACAGTAAAATTAATACCTACCCTTTTATTTCAGACTCAGCATGGTGCTAATTTATTAAAGCATTTGAAGCATATGCACCAAGAGCAATTTAAGCTTACTATAGAAGTTAATAACACCATTCCAGTACAAAGATCAACATCCACTGAATCAATAATAAAAGAGTGCACAAACTTGGTAGCCATACATGGACGTCCATTTTCCCTGATCGACGATGATGCGTTTCAAAATTTGTTGAAAATGATCCCAAATAACGACGTAACAATTAATGCACAAAAAATTAGAAGCAATTTACAAACAATGGCAGAACAGCTTAGAGATGAAATGGCGACAATATTACAGGGAAAAATGTTGTGCCTAAAAGTTGATATCGCCTCAATAGCAACAAGATGCTTTTTGGGTATTAATTGTCAGTACACAGAAGATGGTCATATCATTTTAAAAAATTTGGCAGTAACTGAAATTTTTGAGCGACATACGTCAGAACATTTAAAAGATTTGTTGATATACAATCTTCAAAAATTTCGTATAGATATACAACAAGTCTATAGTATTACTACCGACAATGGCGCAAATATGATTAAGATGACGAAATTAATGAATGAAGCTACAACAAATGTTACATCTGATACAGCAGAAGCAGGTAGTGTAAACTGGGTGTTTGGCGGAAGATTAGACAAACTTCATGGGTGTATAGGTAAGGTCATTTTAAGAATACAAGAACCCAACCCACGAAGTTTGTCTAACCTTCCGCCACACACCCTGTAAATCGTGTTAAAACGTTAATTCAATTTAGGGCTGATTTATTAATCGTCAGATACCTTTTAATTGAAGAATAACCTTGTCATATTGACATATAACAAGGATATTTCCCATAGGAAAATTGACAATGTGCCAAACTTGTTTTTCAGTTAAAAGTTATCCGACGATTGAAAAATCTGCCCTTACTTGTATTTCATTCATACCAATAGTATCAAGTTTTTTTTTTATTTAACTGATAAACAATAATTTTATGAAATATTAACATAAACTTAAGAACTAAAATTTAAAAATTACTAAAAAAACTATTTACAAAATAAAATATATGTGACCCCCAGCGCCGCAGTCTGGAATGGTGCCCAAAAGGCAATATTACAGCTAATTTATTATTTACAACTTATACTATATTTACGACCTGCCGCCGCCATTGCGTGCCCTGAAAGTTAAAAACACTTTTAAAATACATCTGAAAAAACACCTCTTCTCTCTACAAAGGACGAATGTTGAGAATGAACTCACTAGGGGGTGTGCACGACGCGCGCGGGCGATTGGCAGGCTCGTCGCAGCGTAGTGACTCTGTTGCTGGTTGAGTTGTGACCGGTTCGGCTTTTTGGCGCACCCTGGAACATCCAGTTCATTACAAAATGCGGAGATTCTTGTGTGGGAAACGTCACATCGCTCTTTACATAACAACAACCGGTCAATACTTACCGGGAGGTGTGGTGCGGCATGTATTTCACCGGGATGTCGTGGTGCGGACGGGCGGAGTGGGCTCGGAGGCGCTCGGCATTTCACTCACTGGGTACTCAATTTACGAAAACCTGCCGTCCCTGCTTCATTTTGTTATTCCTTGCACTCTTCTTAACTTATTGCATGGCAAACCATGTATCTGAATTGATTGTAATAGATTGTAAGGCAGAGAGAAAAATGATGAGTTGGTGGTTGCAATGTTGCAAAATATTTGACAGTTCTTTTTTTTAATTTTGTTTTTATTTTTTTGTGTTTCGGGATCTGACATTTGTGTGAGTGAACGTAGCAATATGGCCCGAGTGCACTGTGCGGGAGGCTGGCCGGGTCGCATATTAGTGTAAACACCTACTCGGTTACTTTCTCCCATTCGCAGTCGTGCATCGGCCATACTTCGGTGTGCGGACTGGCGCGATGGATTGCGGTTCGACTCGGACAATCTTCCGTATGGTGTGCGAACGCTTTAAAATTGCTTTTGTTTTGTTTTTTTTTTCTTGGTTAGCACCAAATGGCAATGCCAGTGGGTCTAGTCAAAATGCCATCGCAAACCAATAGGAAGTTAGGTTAGGGAGCTCAATTCTCGAGATTGTTGACAAGTATGTCTACCTCGGACAAACGATTCAGCTAGGTAGGTCCAATTTCGAGAAGGAGGTCAATATCTCCAATTTTTCGGGTTAGTCCCAACGGCCCCGGTGGATCTGCCCCGTCAACGGGGTGGATGGGAAAAAGTTTCCTAAATTAAGTTAAATTGTTTTTAATTACTTAAATGTTATTCTGAGCTTTGTTACGTCTTGTTTGAATAGTGTAATTGGTACTACCGTTCTATTCATGAATAAATAAATAAATAAATAAAACGTCCCCGGTAGTCATAGTCTTAGCGTTCAACGGGGTGGATGGAACACATCAAGTGTCAACCACCCCGGTATATCGTTTAACGGGGCGGATGGATCAAATCAAGTTTCAACCACCCCGGTATTTCACTAAACGTGAAGGATGACACAGATCTAAAAGGTTCCACCTCGGTATTGCATACCGAAAATAAAACCTGTTAATAAAATAAAAAATAATAATATGTAAATAATAATCAGTTTTATTTTACAGTCACTGTTTAAAAAATCTTCAGCATAAAAGCTGTGATAAAAGTAAGTTTAATTGTCACAAAATATTATGGTCATAAACCTATAGATTACTTTTAGAATCACAGATGCGCAATTGCATTAATCAGTCAATATTAATAACACTCTAATAGTCTAATGTGATAAAAAGTAACTCTAAAACTCCTCACTAACAAATAATAACAAGGAAATCTAAAATTTTTACGAAATATAATTATTATTTAAGAATCACAAATATGTAGTTACATTAATCAGGTGTTGATTAACAATAGTTAACTTAAACTACTAATTAAATAAATCATTAATAACAAAAAAAAAGTGTTCTAAAATTTACATAAAAATATCACGGTAACAAATTATGATTATTAGTTTTAGAATCACAGATGCGCAATTACATTAATCAGTCAATAAACACTTTAATGTTATTAAAAGTAACTCTTAAACTACTACTAACAAATAATAACAACAAAAAAAAAAATCTAAAATTATTACAGAATATAATAATTATTACTTTAGAATCACAGAGACGTAGTTACCTACATTAATCAGTTGTTGATTAACACTAACGCTTAAACTATTATCTAATTAAATAAATCATTAACAACAAAAGAACAATTTGTAAAACTATTTAACTATATTCGTTTTGTGTTATTATTGTATATATTTGTGCTTACTGTGTTAATAAAATCTATTTCTTTCTTTCTTTCTATACATAGTAACACCCAGACCCGACACAGAAATTAAAATTCATCATTTCAATTTCTGCCCGGCCGGGAATCGAACCCGGGACCTCTCGAAACCACTACACCAAACAGCTAATAACGGCAAAGCACCTTTACATATTATAAGCATAATGATTTCATTGATTTCAGGTACTAGCTCATCTCAAATCATAAATCACGAGGATTCGGATTCGGATCAAAATACGGAAGAGGATGGCAGTAGAATTGAATCGATAACTCTTGGATTACTAGAAAATCTCGGCACACAGTTCCACACTGAAGTTGGATATGACGAAGTGGATTTTTCCATTGGGCTCGTGCGATGTGCTGCCCATACGCTTCAATTAGCGTTGCAGGATGCATCAAACAGTGTTAACAGACTACTTTTAGAATGTAGAGAGGTGGTACGACGACTTAGAACTCCACAATTCGTAAGAATAATACGACAGCAAAACAAACTCATTCCAAAATTAGATTGTACCACTAGATGGCATTCTACAGTTGATATGGCCCAATCATTGATAGATTTAAAAGAAATGTGTACAACAAATGAACGTTTACATTTGCCATTGGATACTTGGAGCGCTTTGGAAGATTTTGTTAAATCTATGATACCGGGTAAAATTTTAACAAAGAAACTTCAGGCAGAACAATTAACTGTTGGCGATTTTTATCTCGAGTGGATGTTGTGTCAATATAAGCTTGCCAAAATTAACACCGAAATTGGTACTTGTATAATTACTAAAATGAAAGAACGAGAAAATGTTTTATTTGAAAGTGACACCTTTATCAATGCCATTTTTTTAGATCCTCGGGTCAATTCCATTTTAACGCCAGATCAAAGAAGACGAGCAAAAGACAATTTAATTAAACTTTTTTTTCGACACAACAAATTACAACATAAAGATGCAGAAAAAGAAAATCGTCTAGAAGAGGCAAATGCTGTAATTAATGAAATTTCTGAAGCTAGAGCAGACTTAGACGATTTTCTTAATGTGAGCTACATAAACAGACTGTCTGACCTAACTTGTTTACTAAGAAGAGACGATCCACGTGGTGAATTGATTATTAATTTACAGCAGAGTTTCAATTTATTTCTGAAAGAACCATTACTAAAATCAACTGAAAATGTTCTCTCTTATTGGGAAAAATCGAAACTGAAGTTTCCTTATCTTTACAAATTATCGACCATAGTACTTGCCACGCCTATGACGCAAGTAAGCGTGGAAAGATTATTTTCATCATTAAGATTTATTGTTTCTAATCACAGATTTTCTATGACGGACCAAATAATCGACGATATTTTGTACTTGCGGAGCAACAGTGTTTATGGCAAATAAAAAATATGTATATCATTCAGAATGTTTATTAATTATTTGTACAACCTCTTTCCAGAAGCCCTCTAAATTTTCTTCTGGTATGTTATTAATTAGGTATCTAAAAGCCACAGCTTTCATATTGTAGGGACAGCCACACATAGGCAATCCTGTTTTATGACCTCCCATTGTAATTTCTTTTGCACCTGTAACAAACAAAGAAATATTAAATTAATTCGTTAAATTTTTAAGAAAATACGTTTTGTTACTATGTGTAATCGATTTACATACATAATTATTCAGTGTGATTCGTTGATGATGTATGTAGTCCTGTTGTCCCCCCTGCTTGGCCCCCCTGGGGGAGCCAACGGATTTCGAAATCTGGGGGTCAACAGGACTGCACCGATTCTATCAGAATAAATACAAATGAGTAGGTTATCTTCATAGAAACGCACCGAGCGCGGTTTGTATGTTAGCGCGCCAATACGTATGCGGCGTGCACGCACACACTGACAAAATTTATCGTGGATTAGCGGGGAGTTGCGCCGAATTTTGTCAGTGTGTGCGTAATGGGTTTGTCCCAACGGCCCCGGTGGATCTGCCCCGTCAACGGGGTGGATGGGAAAAAGTGTTTCAACGACCCCGGTAGTCATAGTCTTAGCATCACAAAATATTATGGTCATAAACCTATAGATTACGTTTAGAATCACAGATGCGCAATTGCATTAATCAGTCAATATTTATAGCGCACTAATAGTCTAATGTGATAAAAAGTAACTCTAAAATTGTTACAAAATATTATTATTTAAGAATCATAGATACGTAGTTTTTATTTGTTTGTATTGGACTGGGTGTTTTCTACGTATAATAAGTATGTATTTACAAAAAAAAAGTATTTAAGTATGTTTATATCCGTTGTCTAGTACCCATAGTACAAGCTTTGCTTATTTTGGGACTAGAAGCGCAGTGTAAAATGTCTAAGGATATTTATTTATTTATTTTATTTATTTAGTTACATATCAGTTGTTGATTAACAATAAAAGTAAGTTTAACTGTCACAAAATATTATGGTCATAAACTTAAAGATAGTATTTTAGAATCACAGATGCGCAATTAATGGTTATGTTGCCCTGGTACTTTACCTGATACTAATTTATTCATTATACGAGTATGTAGGTATGAATTGTTGTTATTTTATTTTTATTTTTAACGATATAAATTTTATTGCATGTTCAATGAAATCAATTTAGAATTCATAGAGGTATTCCACAAACAACACTGTGCGCGCGATGTGCCCCCCTCCCCGCGCGCCGCGCCCGCGCCGGTCCTCATTTGTCAACTTTACTCCCAGGGGTATCGTGGGTCTGAAGTGTAGTTCTTTAACCAGACCCACGATACCACCAGGGGTATTGTGGGTCTGCAGTGGTTAATCAACACCTGATTAATGTAACTACGTATCTATGATTCTTAAATAATAATATTTTGTAATAATTTTAGAGTTACTTTTTATCACATTAGAGTATTAGAGAACGCATCTGTGATTCTAAACGACATCGAATCTATAGGTTTATGACCATAATATTTTGTGACAATTAAACTTACTTTTATGCTGAAGATTTTTTAAACAGTGACTGTTAAATAAAACTGATTATTATTTACACATTATTTTTTTATTTTATTAACAGGTTTTATTTTCGGTATGCAATACCGAGGTGGAACCTTTTAGGTTGAAACTTGATTTGATCCATCCGCCCCGTTAAACGATATACCGGGGTGGTTGACACTTGATGTGGTTCATCCACCCCGTTGAACGCTAAGACTATGACTACCGGGTTCGTTGAAACACTTTTTCCCATCCACCCCGTTGACGGGGCAGATCCACCGGGGCCGTTGGGACTAACCCGATGAGGATGAGAGGGTTGATGAGATGATGGGATTTGATATCATCATTTAATTTTTTTAAATTTTCATACAAAATAAATTTTATAAAATCTGATTTGTATTAGAAGATACTGCAACCTTATGACATTATTTAGGTATGGAGTGAAAAGAGGCTTATGCCCGTTTTCACCATCAATCCCTAATTTTTAAGTAACCCCTATGGTAACACATAACAAGAATTATCCTTTCAAAGGGGTCACTTAAAAATTAGAGATTTGAGAGTTCATTATTTTTTTTTTATTTTTTATTTATTTTATTAATCTCCATTACGTTCAAAATAAAATCCTAATATAACGGGGATTAATGAACTTTTTAGTTCATTATTCCGGGGTTGTTTTTAGTTCATTATTTGTTAACGGGGATTGTCAACGGGGAATAGTGGAATAATCCTGAAAAGAGATGTTTTTTCGGTGGTTTACGAAGCGTAAAAGCACTACGTACTTACCGTACCTACCTACGATAAAACCAGGACACTAGCTCACAAGCGACGCACATTATATCTGTTCGCTACGCGATCAGTCACTACAATACATAATCTCAGGTTTATAATCCGTTTTTACCTATGGGGCATTTCACGCGAAGCGGACAGCGAAAATCAAGTCAGGTTTTGGATTTTGTTCATATTTGGATTAAATGTACTGCTATATAATCTGAATGGATGTGCATCATTATATTTTTTTTATGAAGCTTAGTTTATTTTTTATGAGCGTTCAAAAAATTGGTAAAATTTTAGGAACACATTTTTCTGAAGCTATTACTGCTATTATTACATTTGATTAAAAACAAACTGACTATTGGACTTTAGAGAATAAATAACTGTGTTTCTTACTATGTACTACAAATTTGAAATTTCTTTTTTGTTCACATAGAAAACCGGAAGTAAAGTTTTAAAATCGAATTTTACAAAACTTCGGTATTTTTAATTTTTTTTATTTTTATTTTAAAACATACCTAGTAGTCTATAAATAACGTGTGTAAAGTTGTAGAATGGAGTCTTTATTGGTTTTTGATTTAGACGCAGTACAGTGCGAGCGCGCCGCAATGAGCGTCATACTGGCTATCGACATTTGGATACTGTATAAACATTATTTGTTCGAAAACAACTGAAACGTTAATATTGTTGCATGCATACTCTTAAACAATTATAATTTTGACTCGGCAAACTTCGTACCGTCTAACAGACAATGATTGTTGGCATTGAGATGGTATTACGTCGCAGACCACCCACAACTTATTGGATAATACTATTAAAACATTACCCTTCTTTTTGGGTAGTCGGGATATGTTAGTCCGGGGTGCCAGTTAACTTCATGCCAAATTTCATTAAAATCTGTTCAGCCGTTCTTTGTTTTATACATAAAACAAAGTCGTGTTAGTTACACGATTTATAAGTCAAGAACGGTTCGGCAGATTTTGATGAAATTTGATATGGAGGTAGCGAGCCAACTACCTAAAAAAGAAGAATTATGTTTTTAGTGTATTATTCAATAAGATGTGATGTGGGCAGTCCGCGACGTAATACGCACCATCTCAATGCCAACAATCATTGTCTGTTAGACGGTACGAAGTTCGCCGAGTCAAAATTATAATTGTTTAACCTTTAACCGACGACGTGATTTTTTTGTCACGCCGTCTGCGACGTGCGGTCTGTGGGACCGCTATACTGTTTACTCAAAAAGTAATATTTTTTTGTATAAAAGTATATTGGTTTTATATTTTTTGAGAACATTATAGTATTACAAATAAACATACGTATAATTTACGAGGAATCAATGTATTTTTTTTTATTTAAATATGGCTAAAACTTTTTTGACCCTTAATTTCATTGAAATTACACTAGAGCTCAATAATACCTATATAACTTGTAAATTTTAATCAAAGCAAAAAAAACTATACTCCTTCCTTAATATAGTGAACATAATGAATAAAATAAAAATAAATGACACGTAAATTACTTGCACAAAAAAAAAATTACGTAGGGTAAACATCAGGCAAAATCAGGACATTTTTTTTACCGCATGCCAAGCATTTTCGGAATGCATAGGTAACACCTGTAAGATAATTTCGTTTTCAATTTAGGTGGACTAAAATGTACGTCTTTTTTGCAGCTGGTGCAATGACATCAGGCTAATTTGGCATGTCAGAGCCTAGAATACATGTCACTGTTTGCTTTACCACCCGTTTCGCGGTATTTTTTTACAGACTACCATCTTTTACATAATATTATGTTCAAATATCAATATTTCATTAGGAAATGTCTTTTCCTAGGTTGTGGTGGCCCAGGATCCATCATTTTTACGAAAAATTAGTCGTCTAAAACAAAAACGCCAGTTTCAGTATGGTACAAAAATGTCACGTAGTCTGCGACGTGCGGTCCCACAGACCGCTGTTGAACTTTAAATCGAATTATCTTATTAAAACTGCCCTCGTTGATGTAACCACTACCTGTAATGGCGTTTGGGCAACTAAACTCGAAGGTACTGAGACGCTCGGGACACGGGAGTAAGTAGAACATTGCAATCCAGAAATTTCAAAAACCGGAGCGGTCTGTGAGACCGCACCTCGTCGGTTAAAGGTTAAGAGTATGCATGCAACAATATTAACGTTTCAGTTGTTTTCGAACAAATAATTTTTATACAGTAGCCAAATGTCGATAGCCAGTATGACGCTTGTGCCAACTTCGTCGGGATCATCTTCTTCGTCGGGTTAACATTGCGGCGCGCTCGCACTGTACTGCGTCTAAATCAAAAACCAATACAGACTCCATTCTACAACTTTACACACGTTATTTATAGACTACTAGGTATATTTCAAAATAAAAATAAAAAAAATTAAAAATACCGAAGTTTTGTAAAATTCGATTTTAAAACTTTACTTCCGGTTTTCTATGTGAACAAAAAAGAAATTTCTAATTTGTAGTAAATAGTAAGAAACACAGTTATTTATTCTCAAAAGTCCAATAGTCAGTTTGTTTTTAATCAAATGTAATAATAGCAGTAATAGCTTCAGAAAAATCTGTTCCTAAAATTTTACCAATTTTTTGAACGATCATAAAAAATAAACTAAGCATCATAAAAAAATTATAATGATGCACATCCATTCAGGTCATATAGCAGTACATTTAATTTAAATATGAACAAAATCCAAAACCTGACTTGATTTTCGCTGTCCGCTTCGCGTGAAATGCCCCCTATGTGTCCTGGTTTTATTCACATAATTATAGTCAACCTTGTTATTGGACTGAAAATGAACATACCATTATCGTTCCGTTTTTTATAATTTTTCTTTGTTTTTTTTCTTGGATTCAAAATGGACTGTGAACAGTCCTCCTCGTCATCAACCTGTAAAAATATTAAATTATGTTAATTTGTAATAAATACAAACTTAAATCAGAATTAACTACATCTTCTATTCTAAAAATATATAAAAGGAGAAACTGACTGACTGACTGACAGATCAACGCACAGCCTAAACGGCTAAACGTAGGCACTTGAAATTTGGAAGGGACGTAGCTTAGGTACCGTAGAGGTGCACTAAGAAAGGAATTCTCGAAATTCCCACTGGAACGGGAATTAGCGGGAAAATCCTTTTGTATGAAAAATCTAAACCGCTTAAGTTAGACGCTTGAAATTTGGCATGCAGGTACCTTAGTCAACTTAAACCTTATTTACAACAGGATATTGCAAAATTCCCACGGGAACGGGAGTGAGCGGGAAAAAACATTTGTATGAAAAAATCTAAACTACGTAAGATAGACGCTTGAAATTTGGCATGCAGGTACCTTAGTAAACTTAAAGCTTAGTTACAACAGGATATTGCAAAATTCCCACGGGAACGGGAGTTAGCGGGAAAAAACATTTGTATGAAAAAATCTAAACCGCGTAAGATAGATGAAGGGGGTAAAACGGGATCCACGCGTACGAAGTCGCGGGCGGCCGCTAGTTCAAAATATAGCACACCGTCCTGCCTGCACCATGCACGACCAAGGTCATACACGCACGATGCACGGCCGTGCAGATAATTGACAGACGTCAAAAATAATTATTTTTGCTGAGAAAAACCATAGAATAAGGACACAGCTGTCCTTACTGCGTCCTGACTGTATAGTATTATTCAAAGAGAAAAACACATTTGTTTAAATTCCGTGGTAGGTACATACCAGCGTTGCCAGTTTTTTTTTTCGCTAAGTCGGGACTTTGGTACTTTTTAAGTGAAAATAGCGGGATTCTTCCGTCAAAAGCGTGACATAGTAAAAAAACGTATATAATCAAAGGTTTTCAAATATTTATCATTTTATTTGACTTAAAATTAAGTTTACGTGACAAAAGATAGCAAAAGTAGCCATAGAAAATGTATTTTAACAAAAAAATAATATTTAAATCAGATTTACTCTATCGTTAAATTCGTCTTTAGAATAAAAAATGAAAAAAGTTTTATTCTTTAGAATAACTAGCGGAGGCCCGCGACTTCGTACGCGTGGATCCTGTTTTACCCCCTTTTCCCGAATTTTCTTTGCTATAAACCTCACGGAGCCCGAGACCTTTCCAACGAATGCAAAACCGTGGAAATCGGTTAGTGCGTTCTGGAGTTATAGCGTCAGGGAGGAAAACTCGACTTATTTTTATATAGTAGATATGGCGTTTCAAACAATAGTCTGGTGAAGTGAGTGTCTCTCTCCGAAAAGCGGGACCGAGCCTGTCCCGCGCGGGACATTTCAATTTGATTTAAAAATCGGGACGTCCCGCCAAAATCGGGACGTCTGGCAACGCTGGTACATACACACGGTTGTTTTGCGTAGAGCGCTTAAGACTTCCTGCGCCCTAACCATGGCATGAGCCTCTTATAGCCAGCCATTTTTATACTATCTAGTTTATTTTGGACCCAGAGGTCATACAAAGTGTGTGTCACCAGGGTCCAAAATAAACTGGCCGGTAAACCACCGGCTAGCTTTAAGAGGCTCATAATTAGGGGCCAGTTCCTATAAATATAAACAAAAGCATAATATACTTACCATTTTATTTCACTGAGTGTCTATCTATCTATTACGCTGCAGAATTGATTGCACAGCTTGGCTCTTGGCTTGCGTTACGCAGTTTCATCGGTCGAGAATAGCTAGCACCACTGATTCAAAAATCTGTGCACATCCAAATATAAGGAAAGAAAGAGATAAAAAATAAATAACGTTACTTAACGATACTTCTAGTATGCAATTTGGTAACGTTACCAAGCCCAGACCATGGTAACATTATCACTTACCGGTAAAATTATCGATAACGGTATGTCAGCTTAACGGTAAAGGCCATGCAAAGTATCGTTACCGGGTATAACGTTACCTTTGCTATTAACGTTATCGTCGTCTGGCAAAGGTAACGATACCTGAATTTTAACGGTATTCAAAGCCCTGAATTGAATGGACCAGAGGATAGAGGAACTAGGAGAATGAAGTTTAAAGATAAAATTGTATTGCCTCTATACTATCAAAGTTAAATGAATGATTTTAAAATAAGTAATGAAGTTAATTAAGGTACAATGTAGGTACATAATTTTAGACAATAGCTAGACCACGGAAGGGACATAGTAAATCTGATGCCTTGACAAGAAAGCTAACTAGGTATGCAATATGGCTTTGCAGTAAGAAGTTACGTAGCTTGTTATTAGAACCGACAAAATTGATGCTGTAGTTGTACAGAATGTTTTTGGGTTTGCCCTGAAGAGCTTCGGTTTAGAAACAGCAGTGTAACAATCTCGGCGTGCACGGTTTTAACTGCAAAACAGACAAAGGTACACAATTAAAACTTTATAAGCTTACATATTTACTTTTCGATAGGTATGAATACTGGCCTAGCATGAAGAAAGATAACCGATTTTACTAATTATATTATAGGCATTGTAAAACTAAATTAAGAAGTAATAATAATGCACTGATACAAAGTCGTGCGGAGGGAGACCGAGCCTTCCGCCTACACTGATGACAACGTCATCATTCATATTGCCTGAGAGACTAGACAACTCAAAGATAATTTTAAGTTGTAGATAAGTTAGTATTTAAGTTGAATGTATAATAAATATTTTAAGTTGTAACTAAATCTTGCTATAAATAAATTAATTGTAATTATTTTGATATGTTGAAATTAGATGTTACAAATTGTGAATATTATGGAAATATTACCAAAATGTACCAAAAAGTCCACGAACCGTCCCACGTAGTTTTTAGTTGCTGGATCTTTTCGCGGCGAGTAAAGTACCAAAATGTAGGGGCCTCGACCGGGAATTGTTGAAATAAGCGAACAGTGGACTGTATTACAGGTTTATTGAGTGAAACTACGTTAATGACAGTTTGGTTGGCGCGCGGTGTCTCCAGTAGCGTGAGGTGAACTGAGGTGAAGGAAGTGAGCGGCCGATCGCCACGGATGCCGCGCGCCCGCGCCTCCGGGCCACAGATCACTTGTATATGTAGCAAGCTACAGATGCGACAGTCCAATTTGCATAGTTTCACCAAGACTAGTTATGGCGCTGCGATCGCTCCTATCCACAGATTACTAATATCTGTCAATCTGAACTAGTGATACCAATTGAACGATGTACTATCGATATCGATATATATAGTGTTGCTCCCTATCGACAATTATTGAAATAGGGTAGGATTAGGATAGCTTTTTAATTTATTACAATGTAATGTTTAATAAAACACTTATTAGTCGTAATTATTATTTGTTAAGTTTAAGTTTTCTTAGTCTATATGACTTATATTTACTTAATGCTAGAATTTGCATTGATGGGTTATAGGTGTTAATAAAAAATGATGAAAGATTAACCGAGATTTTATTCGATTTACGCAGGAACTATAGACAGCCTTATAGACAGAGAGACCGGAAACAGCAAGTGACAGATGTCAAAAAAAATTGTAGTTGCGTTTAGAAATCAACACTGGCCCTTAAACCAACACAATTTTTGGTTATCAAACATCTAGAATAGTTCACAGTATTTTGCTTGATTTACACAACATTTTGTAATAGTTTCATGATAAAAAGAAAAAATAACACACATGCAATTTTAGAACAATCTTAGAATTACACAGTCATCATGTTTACAACTTTAACAGTAACTGGTTCACAAACTTGTTATGAACTTCCTTAGGCAGTGGTTTTGTTAACAAATCTGCTAACATATCTTTTGTACATTAGGTCTTAAATATATAATTGGATCACCATTGTTGTGATACTACTTCAAACGAAAATAACAATAAAGCAAATAATAATTTGGGTAAGTACTTGTATAATATTTTCAAGTCAGACGATTTTTAAAGATAGGCTAGGTGTTTTTTACATTTTGTATAATATTGCAAGAAAAATACGACATACATTAAAATTGCCGACGTGTGTGACTAAAATATTTTGTTCTACGTTAACTGAAAAAAACCGGCCAAGTGCGAGTCGGACTCGCACACCGAGGGTTCTGCCGTACAAACGTAGCGGTTTACAATTTATGACGTATTAAATCAAATTACTTACTAGATATCGTTCAAACCAATTGCATGGTAATGCGTAATGCATATCATATATTTTTTTTAGTTTTAATATTATCTTATTTTGGAACTTACAGAGAGGGGACACATTTTATACTTTGGAAGTGACTCTCGCGCAAACCGTTCAGTTTAGAACAATCATAGTTATGGTAATTTCGTGAGAGTCAACATAGTTAATATTTTTTATTTTATAATATAACTAAAATAGTAGGCCAGTACCTTGTAAAAGTTATTTTATTAGAATTTTTCACAGTTTAGAGGCAATTAGATTTAAGAAGTGTTTGATATGAATTTCAACTTTAATATCTCTACGCGTTTGTTAGATTTTTGGGCATTAGTCATTTGTAAATTAGGAAATATTAATGTATTAAAGCAGATTCTTTAATTAATAAAGTTACCACAAAAAGAAGAATAATAGTAAGCAAAATCTAGCATAAATACTTTATGCTATATTCCTATCATATCGTATTATACCATGGAAATATATAGGACTATAATACTGTAATTTAATAAGTTCCAAATTAAAAATCCAATTTCAAATTCAAATAGTTTATTCAGTATAAATCCCTTTTCCAGGGCATTTATACACGTCCCAAATATAGCTTGCCCTACCACCACTTCGGGACATCATGGGCTGGTGCTGAGAAGAAGTGGCGGAAGAAACTCAGTCACCTTTGTCAGCCTCTTTTCCAACCAGATACAACAATTTATAACTTACATAAAAATGAATAATCTAGCAGTAATTAAGTCTTATTTATTATTAACATTTTGACGGTATTTTGTATAACCAGTATTTATAATCAAACACACAGAACACAAGTCCTAAGTTAGGTTACGTTAAGACTTAGGTTTTGGTTAGGTCAAGAGTTAGATTTAGGTTAGGTTAAGACTTAGGTTTTGTACCATAACATAACCAGCAACTATTAGCATTGTCCTTCTTTATACTGGTCAACAAACTACCGACCCGACCCCGTGGCATGTCACCATCAATTGGCCAGGTGTCAAAATAATAGCCCTGGCGCAGCCACATAGCCAGGTGTTAATACAATATCACAATAATACAATACAATAACACAACAAGCACAATAATAGTACCAATAAACAATGTACACTTAACTTTGGTCAGCATCACCTCAAAGATCCATCGAGACTGCCTTTCAACGAGGAATTCCATATATTTATACCCATCTCCTACCTTTCCTCTACTCAACTCTGATTGGTCACTTAAGACGACCAATCAGAAAACAGGAAGTTAGATAATATAATTAACATTTAAACGGACCCGGAAGTTGGAATTTCTCATTTTACAATATTTGTTTTTGATCAAAGGATAGTAAGTTGGCTTATTAATTATACATTTAATAATATTTAAGAAATATTAATAATTATTATCCAAAAGCTGGAGATCTTACAATAAATTCTATAAACAGGAAGTTCGAATATATTATAACTAATAATATTAAAACGGACCCGGAAGTTGGAACTTCTCATTTTACAATATCGTCAGTTGCAGGTTCACTTGGGGTAACTGACAAAATACAGTTTTTCAGTAGAGCCGTTTAAAGTTTTTTTTCGTCTTGAATCGGACATAACTTTTTTACTATTTAACCTTTTTTGGATCTGTTTTTACAGAAATACTTAGAATTCTACGCGGTTTTGGATTAAATAA
The DNA here is from genome assembly GCF_963855985.1 of Ostrinia nubilalis. Taxonomy (NCBI): domain Eukaryota; kingdom Metazoa; phylum Arthropoda; class Insecta; order Lepidoptera; family Crambidae; genus Ostrinia; species Ostrinia nubilalis. Next base: position 12,270,156 of record NC_087118.1, on the reverse strand, counting down.
AAAGAATTATCTAATATGTCTTAGTTAAGGAAATAAATTGCAGTTACACCAATGTATTTTTGTACTTTTGACAGTTACACTAATTTTACACCATACTTTTGGAAAAAACATAGGTCAAATTGGTGTAAGTACTGCCCAAATTAAAATAATTTGATGTATTTGCTGGGTTTTGTTTACTTAGTTGCTGTATAATTTATGTAAAAGTATTAAAAAATAAGAGAATTCATGAAAAAAATAACATTTTGTCGTTTTTTCTATTATTTTTTTAATTTTATTAGAAGTAACTTTTATTTTATTCATTAAAAAATGTTAAAAAAGCCATGAAAATCAAGAAAATATGTGTATTTAATTTTTTTAAGACAGAAATATTGAAATAACTAAAGTATTACTGTGAAACTAAGTAATTTCAATATTTTTTTAAGATTTGACTTACCAATACCGTATTTAGCTCTTAAACTGAAAACAAAATGGATTTAATTTCCCACCTCTTTATAGCAATGTTGAATTAAGGTCATGACTACTACAACAGTAAAAGTAACAGAGTAACAACAGGTTAATGTTAGCAACGCGCAGTGACGCCTAGTTGGCTGGATAGTTGCTCAATTTCAATATTTTTTTTTTGTTGAGCTAACTTTAACTTCTTTAACTGATACTGCTGGTATAATAATAATGTAATATGCCTTAAAACTTTCTAAATTCCTATTTTATTTCATGTTATAAACCTTAGCAAATCAGTGTAATTGCAAAGTTTTGTAGCAAAATTTTTACATTATTACAGATACACCAATTCAACCTGGTAAAATTATTACAATGTCAGTTACACCAAAATTGTGAAGGAAATCTGAAAAGTTCACACCTGAAAATGTCCGTGTAATTGTAATTTTTTTAAAGCTAGAATTTTTTTACGTATACCATTCGAAAGAGCAGAAAAAACTAAGAAAAACTGTATATTTAACTCAAAAACCGTATTTTGTCAGTTACCCCAAGTGAACCTGCAACTGACGATATTTATTTTTTGATTGAATATTAGCCAGTTGGCTTATTAATTTATCAATTAAAATATATTTAAGAAACATTAATAACCACTATTCAGAAGCCGGAAATCTTACAATAAATTCTTATTTGCAAACGGAAGTCCTAATTTTATCTGACAGTTAATATGGCGGCTGTTTGATACTTGGTGTGTGTGATGTTATAGAAAGTTAATTAATAGTGTAGTTACTAATATTAATTATAGGTCACATGAAATATTAATATCAATCAGGTATGTACATAATATAATTAATCTAACACGGCCATACTGACATGTACTTCGCTCTCGAAGTACTTATTTATCAATCAAATTATTTTTCTAATGTTGCCATTCACCTATTTAATAGTTAATATTAAATAATTACAGTCTCACATGAAATAATTACAGTCTCAATAAACAGTTCAATTCTTAACTTAATTATTATATTATTTTAAAATTATTACAATTTGACCATCAACAGTATCGGTCCCATCATCAACAACAGTATAATGACCATCATCGGTCTCATCAACAACAGTATAATGACCATCATCGGTCTCATCAACAACAGTATAATGACCATCATCGGTCTCATCAACAACAGTATAATGACCATCATCGGTCTCATCAACAACAGTATAATGACCATCATCGGTCTCATCAACAACAGTATAATGACCATCATCGGTCTCATCAACAACAGTATAATGACCATCATCGGTCTCATCAACAACAGTATAATGACCATCATCGGTCTCATCAACAACAGTATAATGACCATCATCGGTCTCATCAACAACAGTATAATGACCATCATCGGTCTCATCAACTACAGTATAATGACCATCATCGGTCCCATCATCAACTACAGAAATGACCGTCAACAATATCGGTCCAATTTCTCACATAATTCCAGCAGCTTGTCGTTTCTGAATTTCAAGATAAACAAGAAATATATTTCATTTGCCAAAATCCTATATAGAAATATAGTGAGTTCCCCTGGCTGCAACCAGTCTTATAACACTTAATTTTATTACAATGTAGTCTTAAGTCTGACCTAACATGGTTAGTTTATCCACCGCGTCAACCTCGGCACGCCCCTGCCGCGACGATCTAGCTGACCAGTGACACCAACAAGGATTGATAAAATAACCGTCCAGGGGCAGAAAGTCAGAGCCTGAAGTCCAGTAGGTAGGATCGCTACAAACCTTTGTTCAGGAAAGTCTTAGTCACAGTTCAAATTAAAGTCTTGTATAATTTTAAAGAAACAAAAGAAAAGAAACGACAAACTACTGGATAAACATTTAGGCTTAGGCAAACCAATGCTTAAATTTCTTATAATACATTATTTCAATTTTCACATAAATACAAATCATAAAATACCCCATCTTTCGGACATCCATACATCCGTCCTTGAGCCAATAATGCCAATTTTGCCAAACAACTACAATTTCCACTCCTTTCAGAGCAAAAAATGCCTGGAAGCATGAACAACCCGCAATATTGTTTCCAGAATCAAAACAAATTATGGTCCTCTAATAGTCTTGGGGACACGTAATAATATAAACCATCTACTAATGCAATGTTAGAATATTATGTCTCGACAAGCCATGTAAGGGAACTGAAACTATTTCATACATATACATAATAATATCTTATATACAATAATAATATCTTATATACAATAATAATATCTTAAAATTACTATAATATTACTGAAACTTTTACAGAATTTAGCAATCTGTAAGCAGAGTTATTTAAAAGCTTAGAAAATGCGAGGTTAAGTTATAAACAATTTATAACAAGAAGCCCGATTTTAATTTGAACCAATTTTATTTCCTGTTTTTCATGTTTGTTCATGGGCATTTCCTTATTAGAATCGACTTTAAATTTAACAATTTACGAAATTATATTTATAATTCTAGTTGGTTTTAACTGTTAACACAATTTACCGCATTTATGTTTAAACGGTATAATGATATAATATTCATTGGAATGTTTGCTTGTGTAGGTACATAAAAATATCCTTGGACCTCTTCCGTGGACATTTACACCAAGTTTCTAGTCGTAAACTAAGCAACGTTTGTACTATGGATACTAGGATATAAACAAAATATAACGAAAAATAAAAAACGGATATAAAAAGGGTCGAACAAAGATAAGGGAAACCAGAGAAGAAAAATTAGAGAGAAGGAAAAAAATAGTTTCCTTGGATACCAAAGATTAATGACCATAATAACTTGTCTTTTATAGGACACTAAATTATTTAAAAAAAAGTATCAATGAAATTAGGCAGAATTGAGAAGTTTTGACGAAATACCTCCATTCCTATTCTAGCTACTTACAAGAAGAAAATAAGAAGATAAAAATAGAAGAAAGAGAAAAAAATACATGGTACAAGAACTTAAATAAATAAACATAATAATACGGAACGCAATAACACCAGCCGTCATTAACAGCGTTAGTGAACAGACAAAATTATATCATTAGTTATTAATCACCATAAAGTTTGGACTATTTATTACGATTACTTAATTGGGAAAAAAAAATATGTGCAAAACACACACACTATGACACTCCACCATACACTACACACTTGTAATATACCGACCATGCTACAGTGCTTGTTTAATTTAGTTTAATTTATAATATCTTATTTCATATTTATAAAGTTTATAGATTTTAATACACAATTATTATTTGATTGGCGACTTGAAATTTAATACCGTATTCACATGTAATTTGCTTACTTAGTTTTTGAATTGTTTTAGTGTTCATTTATCTACCCACTTTAACTTATTTTAAAATGTTTTAGCAGTAGAATGTGTTTCTTTAACTGGCTTATGTTCAAGTTGTATCTTCCTCCACATTTATGTACCATTAAATGCTATTGAAACATTGTTAAACAAAATAAAATATAATAAAATTGCATAAAGCTGAATTCAAGGACTTATTTAATCATGTATTTGAAGAGTTGTTGTTTTTATTTCTCAAAATTTGATAAAAAAATGTATTTTACAAATAGATGTGTAAAGCTGAACTAGAGATTCATTTATAAACAAAGAAAATTGAAATACTTAATATTACACTAAATTATTTATTTTGCCATATTTTATAAGTATTATATAGAAACAGTATCCGTAATAATATTAATCAACTAAATTTACGGATTATTGTCAATTTCTTAAATTTTAGTACATTTTAGTTGTATAACGACTAGCACGAATTTTTATCATCCAAATATGTTGCTAAGATAGGTAGGTTGTTTTCAATACAATGTTTCACATTTGTTTTATAGTGGGAATGAACTTGGTTTGAAATAATGTGTAATTTAAGAGAACGTAAGTGATTATAGTGTGATTGTGTGTAAAAGAGATTGTATAAGACGCTATCGGTAGAATCCAAATAATTAGAAATGAATCAAGGTATACAATATTATCAAGGACCTAGGTACCATTAAACAGTGATTATATACATGGTATATTTGTTTTCACTGCTTTTTAGCACACGAGGCTGTAAAAAGACCCGTAGACTTTGGAATCGTTCGGCCAATCTGACATTTAAATACAAATTATTATGCGTTGAGCATATCAGAGACAGCATAAATATTACATTCCACTGGATGGATGTACCGGTAGTAATCATGTAATGAACCAAGTGTTTTTAATAGTGTAAGTAAACTAAATTTAGAAAAACCATCAATCAAGATTAGGATATGTACATAGCCTACAATGGATTATATGAGTCGGAATGGCATGAAGGGGTAAAGCAGCAGACTACAGAAAAATGCCACGAGACTAGAACTAGACTAGCCCACTAGTGAGCGCTCGGCCGAGTTCGGCTCATCATCGGCGACAAAACAAGCGTTGATGAAAGCGATCAATCCTACGGACGACGGGTTTCAAATTGTAGGTTTAAAGAAAACGGCAAATGCGGGTGTAGTACTTCGCGTAACGAACGAAAACCAAATTAAAAAGTTACAATCCGTCGCCGGTATTAAATCCGCGGGCTTACGTTTAGAAAAACCGAAAGGACGTCGACCTAGAATTCTTGTTAAAGACGTACCCGCAACATTAGAAGACGCCGCATTTATGTCAGCTTTGTATAGACAAAATATTAAGGATGAAATGTCTATTTCTGAAGACAATTTTATTAAGTCAACAAAAATAGTTCGTCGTCGTGTTTTAAACAACGGTAGAAAATGGATCGGTTTAGAGCTCGAGCCCGAGATTCGTAAACATTTGATAAATACAAAGGAAAAAATTTTTATTGATTGGGCTACCTGTCGCTTTAACGATGACGTAGAAATAGTTCGTTGCATGAAATGTCAGCAATATGGTCATGTTGCGAAATTTTGCACGGAAAAATCTAGCTGTTGTGGGTATTGCGCCGAGGCCCACGATACGAAAGATTGTATTAAAAATACCGCCAAAGACTTTAAGCCAGTTTGCGCGGCATGTAAACGTTTTAAAAAACCAAACGACCATTTAAGCGGTTCGCCCGACTGTCCGAGTTATAAGGCAAAATTAGAACAACTAATATTAAATACTGTTTATGGCTAAAGTCTCTATAGGCCAATTAAACCTCCATAACGATAAAATTGCTACGTTGGAGTTGGACAGACTTATTGTAGAATACAACTTAGATCTCGTGTTAGTACAAGAACAATATCAGCGTGTCGGCGTGCGCTGCAAAACTATTCAAATTAATAACAGTGCAAGCGCCGGTATCTATGTGTCATGCGCGTCTACACTCACAATAACGTCTATTGCCAATCTTTCTTCGTCGCATTGCGCTGTTGCGGAAGTATCCTCCCCATCCTTCTCCATATTTGTCGTGAGTTGTTACTTTCAATATTCTGACCCGGTTGGGCCTCATCTACACCACCTACGCTTTGTATTACAGTCCCTAACAGGGCGTAGGGTTATCATTGGAGTTGACGCGAACGCGTCATCTCCACTTTGGCACGGCAAGCTCCGCTCGACTGATGTGGAGCGTCGCTCAGCCGTGGAAGACTTCATAGCTGAAATGAACTTAGTTATTCACAACACCCCTAATGCACCACCAACCTACAGTAGCCCAACGGGCGAGTCTCATATTGACGTCACGCTTTCTAGCGCAGACGTCCAGCTGGATAGGTGGCGTGTCCTCCCCGACGCGTCTTGTAGTGATCATCGCTTGATAGTGTACGAGTTTAAACCAATGTCGCGACAAGACACAGTTCATGAGTGCAGCAACAACTATAGATATAAATGTCGTGGGGCCGACTGGGCTTTTTTCAGTACTCTTTTTGCGTCTCATGCCAAAGATTTTACTCGTGCCGACCTGAGCGCGACTGATAGTGCAGAAATTATGTCCGATACTTTTACGTATTGTGCAGATGTTGCGATTGGTCGCGCTCCAACTAGAGGTGTACGTAGATGTGATTGGTGGAATGAATCGCTGGTAGAAATTAGGAAAAAGTTTCGCCGGGCTCGCCGTAAGCTTAACACACTTCGAAAGGCAAATGTTACTGGGGATGCATATGAAAATGCTTTATGTTCTTTGAGGGTTGCCAGGTCCCATTATCGAGCTGCTGTAACTAAAGCCAAGGGCGTATTACTGCGGAAAACAGTCGAGAGATTAGAAAAAGAGGGTCCGTGGTCTCCGATATATCATGAATTCAAAGCTAACCGTAAATTAGATATTGCTTATATTTCTAACATAAAAATTAACAACACTCATACGGTGGGTGTAGAGGAAACAACAGGTGCTCTTCTTAACGCGCTTATACCCGACGATAGTGTGTCTGACGATAACGATTATCATCGGGACGTCAGAAATGCTATTGCGGTGCTGCCTGAGTCGCCTGTGTCTTCTATTCCTAGCCTTGATGAGTTTTACGATATAGTAAATAGTTTACCCTTAAACAAAGCATCGGGCGAAGATAAAATATCAAATAAAATGATTAAAGCAGCGTGTAAAACAGCCGGAACGGATATTCTTAATGTTTTCACTCGTTGTATCTCGGAGGGCGTGTTTCCGAGTATATGGCGTCGCGGATTTATTAAAATTTTACCAAAGGGAGGTGACAAACCGCCCGAAGATCCTAAATCGTACCGACCTATTACATTACTTCCCTCATTAGGTAAACTGTTAGAGCGTTTAGTAGTGCCGCGTTTGCTACCGGGTGGTCCAATTTTTCACGAGCAGCAGTTTGGCTTCACCGCCGGGAAGTCTACTGCAGATGCAGTAATATCTGTTAGACAAAAAGTGACGTCCTCGGTGGCAAAGTACGTTGTAGGAATATTCCTCGATATTTCAGGTGCCTTCGACAATGCTTGGTGGCCGATCCTGCTCTTAAAACTGAAAGTTCGTGGATGCTATAGTAATATATATTCACTACTGCACTCGTACTTTTGTAACGGTACAACTAAATTAAAACTCGGCCATCATGCTGAATCAAAGGTGCTCACGCGCGGCTGTCCCCAAGGATCGGTCCTAGGGCCCTACCTTTGGAATTTGGGTTTCGATGATTTTCTAGCATTACCATTACCCGAAGGCTGTTCGTTAACCGGGTACGCTGATGACGGTCTCCTTTTAATAGAGGCTGACACTAGATCAAAGCTTGAAAATCTAGCGGATACATGCTTGAATTTAATATCTCAATGGGGAGACAGGAATCGTTTGCAGTTTGCCCCTCACAAAACTTATCAGCTTCTATTAAAAGGTAATCTTAAAGTTTTGCCTCGCATTAAATTCAATGAAATAACTGTTAAAAAACGGGAATCTGTTTGCTATCTCGGACTAATTTTAGAGAAAAACTTTAGTTTTGTCGAGCACATTAAACAGATCGGTGAAAAAGCTAAAAAGAACTTTTATGCCTTAAGTCACATTTCAACCTCGACGTGGGGTCTAACGTTTAAAATCCTCCGAGTAATATATTCGGCCACTTATTTAAGCTCCATTTGCTATGGTGCACCAGTTTGGGCTGACAGAGCTACTATAGGAGCCGCTCGACGGAAACTACTCCAAAGCCAACGCCTTGCATTGATTTTTCTTTGCAAAGCTTACAGAACTGTGAGCACGGAGGCTCTGCCAGTCCTGGCTGGTGTACTGCCGGTCGACTTAGAGGTACAAAAGCGTGCGGCTATGTACTTCGCATCAAGGGAAAATATAACCTCCGATTTCTTAAATAGCCGCGATCGTTCTAAAATAAGTCGATTATTTGATTCCCGAGAAGTCGTTGAAGAAGATTTACTTAATGAATGGCAAAAAAGATGGGATACGTCAGTCAAAGGACGTCACTTATATAAATTCTTCCCGAATGTACGCGAACGTCTAACTAGGCGATGGTTAGAAATCGACCATTGCTCGTCGCAGTTCCTCACGGGACATGGCAACTTTAAACATAAACTTCACGAATTCAAACTAGTTCCATCTCCTTTTTGCGAGTGTTCCACTGATGATGTCAGTCATGAGCAGTCTGCCCATCATATCTTGTGGGAGTGTGATCTTTGGAAACATGAACGTGATATAATGCTTAATTCAATACAACATACATCTGTTTCCGCAATTTATTACACCGATCTTGTCGCGACAAGGAAAAATTTCCGTGCTTTTAAGCGATTTTGTGAAAAATATTATTGGCAGGTAGTTGCTAATTGCTCATAAGATAGGCCCCCTTAATTTAATTTATTGTCCGTGGTGCATAATCTTTTTCTTAAAGGTTTTAAACCTTTGTTTGTCACCTGTCATCCGCTTTGCAATGGAGGGAAGTCGAACCTTAATTTCGAACTCCTCCTATGTTCTTCTGATTAATTTCGTTGCGGGTCCAATGACAGTTTAACTTTCCCCCGGGACAAACTTGACCTTCATTGGTTGGGTTTTTGTGGCGGTCAAGCTGTAGATCCTGGCTACACAGGAGTTGCAGTGGTGGGAACGAGAGGTGGGAATAGTCCCGCCACGAGACTAGAAGAAAGACTTATCGAATATAATACATCCAAAAGAAGGAAATAACTAATTGTTTTTGAAATTCATTTTATTTTACTCGTCAATTTGACCCGACATATTTTCAAATATAATATTGTAGTTTAAATCTGACAAATTTTAGTTGTATTTGGTATCTAACTATGCGATTTTTTTAATATGAAAACTATTTTTGATATTTTCCTACACAATGTATTTTGATTATTGGAATAAATTTCATGCTTTGTTTTATTTTTTTAATCTGACAAAGTCCCCCTATTTTCGACCATAAGTTAAACAACACTGCCATACGAGGACTATTTACCACCAGTACAATTCTGCTCTGAGGGATGTTTCTTAGATTTGATATTGTACTAGAGCACAGCATTATCAGTTCAGATGGGTGTTACAATTTCACAACTTAATAAATACTAAAGCAAAGTCCCTAAGGGCCTTACCGGCCTTTGCGACGTCACCAAGCTGCTCCATCCAAACTCTTTCGATCTTTCTTCGAAGTATTTGCACCACCCTTCTGCACCGCTGCCGCCGGCCGCTGGCTCGAAGACTCGCAGCACCACATCTTCATCAGGTCTTCGATTCGAGAAAGCAGCATCCCATACGGTTTTCAGGTCCGAGCCAGAGAACAGGTTCCATTCTGAAACTTAGACAAGGACGTATTAGCAAAAGTGCTCGAATCCCACTTCTGATGTTAGATTTTTGGGCATTAGTCATTTGTAAATTAGGAAATATTAATGTATTAAAGCAGATTCTTTAATTAATAAAGTTACCACAAAAAGAAGAATAATAGTAAGCAAAATCTAGCATAAATACTTTATGCTATATTCCTATCATATCGTATTATACCATGGAAATATATAGGACTATAATACTGTAATTTAATAAGTTCCAAATTAAAAATCCAATTTCAAATTCAAATAGTTTATTCAGTATAAATCCCTTTTCCAGGGCATTTATACACGTCCCAAATATAGCTTGCCCTACCACCACTTCGGGACATCATGGGCTGGTGCTGAGAAGAAGTGGCGGAAGAAACTCAGTCACCTTTGTCAGCCTCTTTTCCAACCAGATACAACAATTTATAACTTACATAAAAATGAATAATCTAGCAGTAATTAAGTCTTATTTATTATTAACATTTTGACGGTATTTTGTATAACCAGTATTTATAATCAAACACACAGAACACAAGTCCTAAGTTAGGTTACGTTAAGACTTAGGTTTTGGTTAGGTCAAGAGTTAGATTTAGGTTAGGTTAAGACTTAGGTTTTGTACCATAACATAACCAGCAACTATTAGCATTGTCCTTCTTTATACTGGTCAACAAACTACCGACCCGACCCCGTGGCATGTCACCATCAATTGGCCAGGTGTCAAAATAATAGCCCTGGCGCAGCCACATAGCCAGGTGTTAATACAATATCACAATAATACAATACAATAACACAACAAGCACAATAATAGTACCAATAAACAATGTACACTTAACTTTGGTCAGCATCACCTCAAAGATCCATCGAGACTGCCTTTCAACGAGGAATTCCATATATTTATACCCATCTCCTACCTTTCCTCTACTCAACTCTGATTGGTGACTTAAGACGACCAATCAGAAAACAGGAAGTTAGATAATATAATTAACATTTAAACGGACCCGGAAGTTGGAATTTCTCATTTTACAATATTTGTTTTTGATCAAAGGATAGTAAGTTGGCTTATTAATTATACATTTAATAATATTTAAGAAATATTAATAATTATTATCCAAAAGCTGGAGATCTTACAATAAATTCTATAAACAGGAAGTTCGAATATATTATAACTAATAATATTAAAACGGACCCGGAAGTTGGAACTTCTCATTTTACAATATTTATTTTTTGATTGAATATTAGCCAGTTGGCTTATTAATTTATCAATTAAAATATATTTAAGAAACATTAATAACCACTATTCAGAAGCCGGAAATCTTACAATAAATTCTTATTTGCAAACGGAAGTCCTAATTTTATCTGACAGTTAATATGGCGGCTGTTTGATACTTGGTGTGTGTGATGTTATAGAAAGTTAATTAATAGTGTAGTTACTAATATTAATTATAGGTCACATGAAATATTAATATCAATCAGGTATGTACATAATATAATTAATCTAACACGTTCATGTGAAAAAGTGTAGGTAGTAAGTTTATAATTATTAAAAAATATTTTATGTCATGTAAGCAAAAATAATATTTTATGTAACTTCAAATTTATCATTTTCGCAATTTTTCCTTTATCTGTACTATACAGTGTGAGTCACGTTAAAGTGTACATATGAAAATAGATTAAACTAGACCTATTTTTATCGACAAAAAAGATGTCAAAATTTTTTTGAGATTTTTTGTTTAATTTTTTATAGAATTTTTTTTTTCCAATTACTTATTGCAAAGAAAACGTAATAACTTTTAAACTAAGCGGTATATCCTGATAAAATAAAAACAGTAATAATGCTAAATAACAGGCGATACTAAAAAAATACAAAATGCACATTAAAGGCCAACAAATAATAAAAAATGATACTTTTTGAAAAAAAATCTGCTTTTAATTTCGTGTTTTTTTGGTTCGTTTCAGCCAAATGACGTCCACTGCTGGACAAAGGCCTCCCCCAAGGTTTTCCACAATGAACGGTCCTGCGCTGCCCGCATCCAGGCTCTTCCCGCGACCCTTACCAGATCGTCGGTCCACCTAGTAGGAGGCCTGCCCACGCTACGTTTTCCAGCCCGTGGTCGCCACTCGAGAACTTTCCTGCCCCAACGGCCATCGTCTCTACGAGCTATGTGCCCCGCCCACTGCCACTTGATTTTAGCAATTCTGCGAGCTATGTCGGTTACTTTGGTTCTCCTACGGATCTCCTCATTTCTGATTCGATCACGCAGGGAAACTCCGAGCATAGCCCGCTCCATCGCCCTTTGGGTGACCTTGAGCCTTCTTATGAGGCCCATAGTAAGCGACCACGTTTCGGATCCATATGTCAACACTGGCAACACACACTGCTCGAAGACTTTCGTCTTGAGACACTGCGGTATTTCGGACATGAGTATATGGCGAAGCTTCCCGAACGCTGCCCATCCGAGTTGGATTCGACGATTGACCTCTTTCTCGAAGTTGGACCTACCTAACTGGACTGTTTGTCCCAGGTATACATAATTGTCGACAACTTCGAGTGTAGAGTCTCCAACCTTCAGAGGAGTGGGTGCAACACGGACATTAGACATGATTTTTGTCTTGTCCATGTTCATTCTGAGGCCCACTTGTTGAGAGGCTCTACTGAGGCCATCGAGCATTGTGCCTAGATCCTCCAAGGTCTCAGCCATGACTACGATATCGTCCGCGAATCGAAGGTGGGTGATGTACTCGCCGTTGATATTTATGCCAAATCCGTTCCAGTCCAGAAGCTTGAAGACATCTTCCAGGGCGGTGGTAAACAGTTTTGGAGATATGACGTCTCCCTGTCTTACCCCTCGCTGCAACTGGATAGGTTTCGAATCCCGATCCTGGAGGCGGACCGACATTGTGGCGTTTTTGTACAAACCCCTCAACACTTCGATATATCGATAGTCAATTTGGCACCTTTGGAGAGACTGTAGCACTGCCCAGGTCTCGACCGAATCGAAGGCTTTCTCATAATCCACAAACGCCAGGCAAAGTAGTTGATTATACTCCTCGGTCTTCTGTATAATCTGCCTTAGCGTATGTATGTGGTCTATGGTACTAAAGCCTTTTCGGAAACCGGCTTGTTCGGGAGGCTGGAAGTCGTCGAGCCTGCGAGCGAGACGATTCGTAATGACTCTTGAAAACAGCTTGTAGACATGGCTCAGAAGTGAGATGGGTCTATAATTCTTCAATAAGGTTTTGTCACCTTTTTTGAAGAAGAGTACCACCACACTTCTGTGCCATGTCGTAGGCGTTTTTCCTTCGAGGATGACGGAATTGAACAGCTTCTGAAGAGCCCTCAGTACCGGCGTTCCGCCTGCCTTCAAAAGCTCAGCCGTGATTCCATCATCACCCGGTGCCTTGTTGTTCTTCAGCTGTTTGAGAGCCATTCTAATCTCGTACAGACTGACGTCCGGGATATCTTCGGTATAGTGTCGGGTCAGTCTAGCTCTTGGGTCTTCGGCTAGATTTGTGACAGGTGCACGTACACTCGTGTATAATTGTCCGTAGAACTTCTCGACCTCTTCCAATATCTCCGGCCCCGACGAAATGGCTCTGCCATCCTCTGTCTTCAGCTTGGTCAGTTGACTTTGGCCAACAGACAGATCTCTTGCGAACACTTTAGAGCCCTTGTTTCGCTCAATCGCCTCTTTAATACGGTCTGTATTAAATTGGCGTAGGTCGCGAGTCAAAGACTTGGAGATCTGTCTGTTAAGGCGCCGATACTGAGCAGCATCTTCAGAGGACTGCAGAACCAAGTTCCGTCTCTCTTCCATGAGTTGATTGGTGAGGTCAGAGATCTTTTTGGTTCCTTTTGAACGACGGGTTTTAAAGAACTTAGACCCAGTCGTTTGGACAATTTCCACGAACCTGTCATTGTATTTGTCCACATTTTCGCAGTCTCCTAGGCATTCGAAACGATTTTGCAACTCGAGCTGAAAGCTTTCGGGGTTTTGGAGTTGGATGGGCGCTGGGCGGAGCGTAGACTTCATCAGTCGACATCTCTCGAGCTTGGGTCTGATATTCAATGTGCCTCTTACCATTCGGTGATCGCTTCCTGTTTTGACCGAATTGATCACAGAGACATCATTGAATATATGCTTCTTCGTCGACAAGATGAAGTCTATCTCATTTTTTGTAGCGCCATTGGGATGCAGCCATGTCCACTTTCGCTGTTTTGGCTTTCTGAAGAAGGAGTTCATCATAAAGAGGCCCTCCCTCTCCATAAAGCCAGCCAGCAGTTGGCCACGTGCGTTCCTCTCTCCGTACCCAAATTGCCCCACTTTCGGCTCATTATCGCTTCGTTTACCTAGCTTCGCGTTGAAGTCCCCCATCACAACGGTCAAATGGGACCGGGAGCCATGTATGGCTCTGGAAATATCCTCATACATGGTCTCCACTTCGTCGTCGGGGTGTTCCGTGGTCGGTGCGTATACCTGTATGACCTTCAGCGAATACCGTTTGGTGATTCTGAGTATCAGGTACACTACCCTCGCCGAAACACTCTCGATCTGGACCACGTTGTTGACAAGGGACTTGTGGACGATAAACCCGACACCACCCTGGGACTGCTGGTCGCCCTCCCGGAAATAGAGCAGGTTTCCAGATTTAAGAATTATGGTGTCCTCCCCCTCTCTTCGGACTTCACATAATCCTACGATATCCCACCGTAACCTGCTCAACTCTTCCTCGAGTTCCATTAGCTTCACGTCTGTACGCAGTGTGCGAGCGTTATAGGTTGCCAGGGCCAGAGGTCGTCGGTGTTGGTAGCCTGGCATCCCCCGGGGATTCTTCGCACCCCTTGCCCCACCGTTACCGTGACCGCTACCGTGGTCCGGGATAGTGGGGCCGCCGGGGACTAGGGGCCGTTTTTTTGTTTTTACCACCATTTGGAGGGTTTTGCCCTAATCGCCACGCTTGGCAGGCGGGTTGGCGATCGCAGTTTTTTTTGCTTGGTTTCGCACGCAGACGCTGCTGCCCGTCCGGTGCTACAGGAGTTTGTCGCCTCTTACGACACGCCTCCTGTTGGCGGTGGGGAAAAGTATTCTTTTACGGCCGTCCCCACACAGCACAAACGTTTTTTTGGTTATTTGATAAATTTCTCCAAAAAATGCCCCAATAACCTGTGGTTTTTACTACTTTGTATTATTCTCTATCGTATTACCTTCGTAAAACCAACAATCGCATGTCTCTATCCCTATCGCAACATTTGCAATGATCGTTTGAACTAAGCCTCTCCGGGCGCGCTATTCAACGCTTCGTTAACAACGAAACTGAAAATGGCTCTAGATTTGTAATTTAGATAAAGACAAGTTAAATTTCAAATAAAAACAAAAGATTTCGAAGTAAAAAAACATTTTAGTTAAAATTTAAATTTTCTCTACATGCAGCGGAGAATAATGTTGTGGCAGGCCTTTGTTCAAACGCTCATAGCAAATGTTGTGATAGGGATAGAGACATGCGATTTTTGGTTTTACAAAGATAATACGATAGAGAATAATACAAAGTAATAAAAATCACCTGTTATAGGGGCATTTTTTGGAGAAATGGCAATGCCAGATTTTGTATGGAAGGTGGCGTCTTTTTTTTTTCGCGCGTGTTATGTATGGACCTACTGTGACGTCACAGCAAGAAGAGCGGGCGGCGAAGTACAGAAATGCTGACTCCAATGGAAACCTCACCAGAGCTTCGCAGCCCAGGCGACAGAAGTGATCGAGCATCCATCCAAATCGGTACTCGTCCTTTTTAATTAATAATAAGCTTTTTAAAAAGTTAATTTTAAACCTGAAAGCTATAATTGGCGCAGTCTTGTGGATGACGAAAAATCCGCTTCTTTCGACCATCAAAGTTGTGAAATTCGTCTGAAACCTACGAGCTAACATCGCTGAGAATGCAGCCGCAGTGCATTGTTCTGTAAGTGCCAGATTCCTTACATTAATTCTTAATAATTACATTAATTAATAATTCATTAATAATTACAGATTCCTTAATTTTAAGCTGCATGTGTCAAATAAGGCTGTATGTTTCTTTAATAAAGATAAATAAAATAAAATAAAAATTATCCCATCCACATTTTATTAATTATTTTATTGTGTATTTTGTGTTAGAAAGACCAGAACGTTCGAATTTTTCTGACTCTACTGTTACTTTTTGTGATTTTATTAATTTACGTTAAACTGACACAAACTCTATATTTGTGAAAAATGGAAATCGGTTTATTTAGAGCCGCCATTAACATCGTTCCTGATTACGATGGTAGTCCAAATCAATTACACAAATTTATTACTACATCAGAAGCTATTTTACAGCAATACTATGATGACCAGCAGGCAAATGCCTTCCAGAGCCAAATGGTTCTCTATTCTTTATTAGGAAAATTGAAAATTGAAAGTAGTTACCATCAATGGAGCCTCTACTTGGCAGGAAATTAAGCGTGTTTTGTTACAAAAATTTTCCGATCAACGCGATGAAAATTCACTAACCAGGGATTTAATAAACCTTCGTCAAGACAATAGCTCTCCTCAAGATTTTTATGACCGCTGCATGCATCTTTTACATACTATAATTAATTATGTGAATTTACATGAAGTGGATCCAACTGTTAAACTGTGTAAACGCGAATTTTTTACCTCGCAAACCCTTAAAACATTTTTAGCCGGTTTGCGAGAGCCACTAGGCTCTACTATCCGAGCCATGAGGCCCGCCGATTTACCAACAGCAATTGAATTAATTAAAGAAGAGCAAAATATTATGTATCTACAAAATAATCGTCCAAATTACAACTCGTTCGTTAATTTTAACAAACAACAACAGTTGCATCCACCTCAAAGCAAACCAAATAATTTCAGTAAAAATGTTCTTTCGCAAAATAATCCGTTTATGAACCAAAATCGCCAAGTTAATAATTTTTCATATCAAAACCGGCAAAACAACCCATTTTTAAATCAAAATCGCCAATTTCAATTTCCCAGAAACAATCAATTTAATTTTGGTCAAAACCGTCAAAATGCATTCAATAACAATCCGTTTAATTTCCCAAGGCCACAATGGGTGCAAAATTCTCAAAATAAACACAATTTCAACAACTATAACGGCCAAAATAACTCTAACATCAATCGTACAAACGCCGTACCACAGCCAATGAGCGGATTATCTTACAGATCTAGAGATATCCCATTGAGACCATCGAATTATAATCATTTCCAACCAGTTCGTCACAATCCTAATTTCGTATTTGAGGAATTGCATTCCGAGGAAACAGCGGAAGCGCAACTGCAAGATGCGGAATATCCGGAATGTCCGGAATACCCGGTAAACGAAACATATTATGAAGTAAATCAAAACGAGAACGACTCGTCCAACTTTGTTGAGGATATTCCCAATGAAAATTTTTACCAGGATCCGGAGGAAATAAACCACGGATAATGGAAATTAATGTTCACATAAAACGGGAGCTTCCCTACATTCAAATTAAAAATCCCCCGCTTAAATTATTAATTGATACCGGTGCAAATCAATCGTTTTTGTCACCCGAATCCATACAAAAGTTTTACCCACATTTTCGGTTAAATTATGAACCGTTTACCGTAACCAATTTACACGTTACCACCCAAAATAACTACACAATCGATATTCCAACATTTCCCGAATTCAAAGAGGATTCGATGTCTAAATTTTATATTTACAAAGGATCATGCCCATTTGCCGGCCCATATTGCGTCTTTACCATTTATAGTCTAAAAATTATATATCGATTTATAATTAACTATACATTTTTACTAGTCTTTTATGATTAGGGGTTTCAATTATCAATTAAAATAGTTACTTAACTGATCAAGTTCAGGATATGCGAAGTTGCATTTTTCTGAAGTACCTAGTGCAGGACCTCACTCATTCCGAATTAAGCTAGAATCAAGGAATAAGTTATATTTTTTTCTTTGTTTAGTTATGTTTGCGTTTGTTGTAAAAAATATCTGTTTTTTTTTAATAATTTGTACTTAAAAGGCTTTTAAAGAATCAAATCAATCTTCTGATTTCTGAACGTCACGCCGTCTATCACGAGCTGTCACTGTCAGGCCTTTGCATGCACAGAAGTTTTGTACACAGTTTTGTATGATCGTTGAGTTTAAGTCGCACACGGCATTACAAGGTCTACCTACATAATGTATATTTTGCTTTGAATTACTATGTTAGATCCAACGTCGAGTCGATAATATTTCCTCCGTTGGATAACTACGTATTTCCGTGCAGTAAGACTGAGACAGGACTTTTTTTGACTGCATTATTTGTGTATGTTTTGTGAATAAAATGTCTGCACAAATCCGTAGCGTTATGGTGCGGCGATGTATTAATTGTTCTTTCGTGGTGCCACGCCAACAACAAGTACATTCTTTGGACGAGCTTTCCAATTCAATGCTCAATGTTTTAAGCTCATGGATTGCACCTGGTTCAGTAAGTATTGTATTTTTTTTAAATACACTATTATTGCCGTCTTGAATGTAAAAAAAATGCAATTCCTGTGCCTCTTACCTTTGATTTGATTTTACTTGATTACAGGTTATACCTATTTTCTAATTTATTATTTTTTGTCACAGGTGAATGGGGGTATATTATGCCATGAATGTTTTGCACTAATTCAAGCTAGTGAAACTCTTGAAGTGATACCTCCACCTCAATTTGGACATCAACATGTTTGTTTTGGCTGTGGCTCATCAATACTGAGATCTCGGTCTTATAGAGTATCACCTGAGTGTCAAGAAAGGAATATCATAATTAGATGGGCTCCAGTTCACCAGGTACCTACTTTTATAACGTTATATAGTTTATTCCTCTTTGACTTTGCGACATGTGAAAATCTACTAGTTGTGCAATGAATGGAGAAAATGTTTTCCCTTCAAATATCAACCTTTGGTGTTACCTTCAGTTCTTTTAGCTAGCCTGCTGTTGAATTACCCTGCTTATTCACAGGCTTTTGCTTTTAAAAAATCAGGGTAGTTAAAAAGCAGGAGTGCTAATAAAAACTTGTAGTATTATTATAGCTCGGGACTCATTGCTTCATTGCACTTTAATAAAATTCAGATATATTTTTCCAAATTGTCTCATAGTTACAGTTATCTATAGTGTTATTTGAATTAAGCACACTCATTTCACCTTACAGTTATCCCAACTATAATATTATAAATGCGAAAGTAACTCTGTCTGTCTGTCTGTCTGTTACGCTTTCCCGCTTAAACCTCGCAACCGATTTTGATGAAATTTGGCATAGAGATAGTTTGAGTCCCGGGAAAGAACATAGGATAGTTTTTATCCCGGTTTTTGAAACAGGGACGCGCGCGATAAAGTTTTTCTGTGACAGACAAAATTCCACGCGGGCGAAGCCGCGGGCGGAAAGCTAGTGTTAAATATTTTGATATCACCTTATCTAGTCAGTAGCTAATTCACTTACTCAGTAACAAAAAGCTACTACACTATATAAATTAGAGTTTATGTTTGATAACATAACTCTAGTTTTTATTGTTGCTAATTAACAAAGCAAAAGCACAGGACTGTTAATTATGGAAAGCCTTGGGGGAGGCCTTTGTCCAGCAGTGGACATCATTTGGCTGAAATGAATGAGTTAACAAATACAAAGAAAAACATCAAACTATTCACATGCAGTCTATAATCAACAATCAGATAGAACATGAATCGCTGCTTATTTCTTATTTTCCCCGCTAGTTTTATTTACCCACTTATTATGTGTTATGTTGCAGGTTTCAAGATTAGAACGAGTTTGTGCTGCTTGTTGGCGATCAGCTAATAGGGAAGTACAAAGACAACTGCGTCATGCAATGCAAGATGCAAATCGGCCTGTGCTTCAGGAAATTGGCGAGTCATCTGAGGAGTTCAGACCTGAAATCCCAGTACCACCACCACTTCCTCCGCAGTTGCATGTTCAGTCTTCTGCAAGTCCTGAGCCAAAGATCACTTCAGCAATCTATAGACGTGTCGCCGGTACATCAAGACATTGCATATTTCTGAATTGTCAACAACCAGAACGGTTAATGGTTCCCAACATTGAGCATCAATGATTTAAAGCGGTTTGCACTTGGTACCTATCAATTAAAACAGGCCAGGTCATACTACGGAGAACATACCCGTTCAAATGGATTGTATGTTGTTGAAATAAATTCAGAAATTGAAGAAGAGGTTCCCCTTGTAATAGGATTGAATAATTATTTGATCAGGGGACGTATTAAGTCCAGGCACATCAGTGCAAGAACATATTTCACATATATTTTAGTCAGCAGAGACCCTAGCGTATCCAACACTTTAAATGCAATAGTTGGTTACTGCTGCAATTGCTTGGTAGGCAAAAGAACCATAGGATGTTGCGCACACGTGATGACAGTAGTTTGGTACCTGAGTTGGGGAAGATTTAATGACATCCAGGCTCCTGCTCCATTTTTAGACCACATATTTGATGAGGGCATATAATGTTATGTTAATTACCTAAATATAATTTAATGGTATGTAATAAAAACGAAAGGTCGTGCTTAACCTCCTGGGGCCCGGGAATATTTTTTATCGTGAATTCATATGAAAACTATCCAAATCGTATTAATAATTGATATAATCATCTTAAAAAATAAAATAAAAAAAATTATCTGGAAAACGGCAATTTTCTCAATGTCATATATTTATGACATCGGTTCCCAATGTCAACGATTTTTTTGTTTCATGTACAGGATGTCCCGTAATAAATAGCACAAAATTAATTCCTAGTTTAGTTTCTTGACTACCTACAACGAATTTGAATCGATTTTTGAAATATATTGAGTTTCCAAAATTTTTTTTTGTTTATTTATAATTTTTTTTCTGCCTGTACTTAGTTTTTTCTATGCAGTGGATGCAAATATTAATATTTTTTAAGTATTTTTTCGTTACAATGTAGCTAGATAGATTCTTTATCAAGTTTTATGTCGTGTTTGGGCAATAACATTGCATCTCTATTTTTTTTAAATAGTATTTAAAAAATTTATTGCATTTCATTTGGATGACTCAAATTAAAAAATCCTCTTGATAAAAAAATGCATCACACCGAAGTGTAATTAACATTAAGTGATGTAGATAAGGTCAATAGCAATAATAAAAATTAAAAAACAATTTGATTAAGGGCCTAATGAAATTATTTTAAATTTATAAAAAAAGTCAAAGTGACTTGAGGTGTTGATAATACTTTTGGGCCGACTTTACCAGTAAAATCGAGTTTTGAGTGTTCTAATATGTTATATTCGCATATATCTACTTAAACAAATAAGAAAATAATATCAGATTGTATGCTATACAGGGTGTTGATTTCAATCCTCGCCATATTTATTTAGGTGATCTATTATGACTTATATAAACGCATTATCCACCAAAAAAAAAATTACAAACTAAAGTAGAATTTTTAGCGAATATTTTCCGTGCGACATCAACTGTACTGTGGCTCGTAATACTGCAATACGTTTCAACTGCGGCACCCATCGAGCTACGCGGATCGCTCGCTTATCATGTCTGATAGTCTACTGAAGGAAGCCACGTAAAATAGGTAGTGTAAATAGGTATTTTTGTTTGACTAACTAAAGTTAAAGTTCGTTTTAAATTAGTTTGCTGTTTCCTGTGTGTGTGTGTGTGTGTGTGTGTGTGTGTGTGTGTGTGTGTGTGTGTGTGTGTGTGTGTGTGTGTGTGTGTGTGTGTGTGTGTGTGTGTGTGTGTGTGTGTGTGTGTGTGTGTGGGTGTGTGTGTGTGTGTGTGTGTGTGTGTGTGTGTGTGTGTGTGTGTGTGTGTGTTGGAGCGTACCTACGCGCTTTCCGCCACTACCTACCGCAATCGCGGGAGTATTTTGTACACAAAATTACCAGATTATTTACTCCCTACATTAAAAAAAACACATTCCTTTAAGTTTAGAACTAGGTACCTACTCACCGATGCGACTTCAGATGCGTTTCCACGTGCCCTCCCGTAACAGTAAACCATGTTTACGTACTCACGAGCACTGTACGTATGGTTTGGCATCTTCCTAACACTCACTCACTATTATTACACTCACTATCACACTTTCACACACTAAATACTCAAAACCGCACGAGAAAACAATCAAAAATCGCAAATTTGCAATTAGAAATGTGCATACGATGAAATGCGTCCATCGAATGTCGTCGTGAATCGGTAGTTATCGTTATTCTTCATTTTCAACTACTTTACGTAATTTTTAACATCAGAAAAGTTTAATTTCGTCAGTTTAGTACAGGAAGTCTATCAACGAATGAGAATGTAAAAGCGGCGGCGGGAAAAATACTTTGTTTAATCTTTGTGAACTAAAGATTCGTCCTATCATTAATGCTCTTAAAGCAAGCTTTCAAAACACTCAAATGCAAATGATTTGTAGATCGTTAATTACTAATCGTTATTATTAAAACGATAAGAATATCAATAAATTTTGGTAGTTATTTCGTGTAATGAAATTACATTCATTTAAAATAATCCCGAACATGATGAATTATTTTATGTAAGTTATGAAGAATGGAAGTCTAACCTGAACCTAACTAACATTCGTTCAGGGTATTTAAATTAAACGCCGATAGAAATGAAATTACGTTATTACGGTAGTAGGGAGTAATAAGTACTAGAAAACAGTTATCAAGCAGAGAGGAAGAGAAAAGTTGAAGTTACAAGGCAAGAAATAAGAAAATAGCGATTGAGTACTAGGTATTCTAAATACGAGCTAGATTTCGCGGAGCGTGCGCGCGGCCTCTCTGCGCGGAAAGCAAAATCGGACTGATGAACAGAGAAAATCGATGATCCACGATTGAGCGCCAGCCGCCCGATTACGCCCGAAACACGAAGATGGGGAAGTACCTATTCCGTGCGAGCCCGATGTCCGTGCCGCGCGCGAGGCGGTGGTATTATTGTATTCAATTACAAGTCACCGCTCCAAATGAAAGATATGAAATTTTCTTTTAAGATATGAAATTTTGTTTAGGTACTGAAACCAATCGAGTTTAAAAACAAAATCTTGTCTTATCTCCTATCGAAAGTGAAGGAACAAGAGTTTGCCAGTGTGTTATTTCTAGGTGTTCAGTTTGCGGTATTAAGTAAGTTAAGTTTTATTTAATAATTACTATCGTAAAGACGTAAAAGTTATTAAGGTAGAGAGCTGGAAATGTAAGGAATAACGAACCTGTATGAAAGAGCATTATTGTCATCTGTTTACAGTACTTTTGAATGATAAGTAGGTACAAACTTATCACACACATAAAAGCATGGTTTAGTTAAAAAATAATAATAATGTAAATTCTGTAAAAAAAATTATTTTGCGGAAGGAAGCAAATTCGTGTAAAAGGTTTTTTTTATTAATTAAAGAGTACTTAATTAATTAGTTTTTAGAACAACAAATAAACTCGTAACATGATAAGGTGTAAGTAACTAATTTACTCATTACATTTTTAGGGTAGATTTGGATTAAGCTCTGTCCAGTAGTCGTCTTTGAACTCACAGCTGATTGTGGCTGATAGTTGACTGACTCATGGGCGAGCGCGGGTAGTGGGGCGCGGGACGGGGGGCGCAGCGTTTGCCCGGGTCACCGGGTGAGCGCCGCGCGCCGTTTGCGTTGGGGGACTATTCTGCACTGTAGTGGTCGATTATGGAAATCGTAGATATTTAAAAAATAATAATAAAAAATTTTGAAGTCAGTTTTTTTGCTGATTCGTGATCAGAATAAGCTACTTAATCTACTCCCTAAATATGGCGGGTATTGAAATCAACACCCTGTATAATAGAAAATGTATAATGTCATACAGGTATTACACTGGGCTCTGTCAGTTTACACTAGTAATTGGGACCTCATGTAATACCTGTATGACATTCAGATTTCACCATGGTTTTCGTAGTTTTCATACGTATTTCCACAATCAGTGATACTCAGATAATAAAACAGTTCAAATTCCAAAACGAATAATAACAAAGGCTTTTATAGAAATCGTTCATATTTTAGTAAAAATCTCACTATTACTAACCACTTGTTCCCGGTCGCGGCGCCGTCGCTAGTTCAATTAAAGATAAAAAAATATAAATGTCACTTCACTGGCCAATCACAGCTAAGAATGATGGACAGATGCATCATCTAACTAACTAACGTAAAAGTTCTGGTAAATTTCAACAGATAGCACTAATTTTTATTTTTTTGTTTTATGTAATAAATATATGACGCCAGGCCCCAGGAGGTTAAAGAGTATCTATCTATCTATAATAAAGGTAGTTAATATTAGGTATTGTAATGAAAGAAACAATTGTATTGCATTAAGTTCAAACAAATAAGTATATTTTTTTTAAAACAAGACCCAGTTGTTTTGTTTATATTTTGTGTCAGGTAGAAGCCACACGGTGCGTTCCGCAGGCACACCACGCACTTCGATTGAGCGAGACCATACCACCATGTGTACAGTGATGCGGCAAAATGTTTGCCGTGCGGCGCCGCACCGCACTGTGTGGCTTCTCCCTCACGAGAACATTTAAAGCTCCAACTACAACAATCCTACAACGAACTGTCCTACCCGTGACAGAGGGTCGCCACCGTCAATACAGGATCCATAGGAGTAACTTGTATACCGGATCGCTGGTTCCGAGTTTTTGACACGTTAGAAACTACACATAGTTGAACGATGGTGGCACCGCCTGTCAATGTGTTTGGTAGGACAGTGTAGTAAGTCTAGTAATGTATAGCTTTATTCTTGACACAACGCACCCCCCCTGGAAGAAGTATGCAAGTCCACTTGTGCGATATTTTTTTTATTGCACTAAAAAATCAAGAAGGAGGTAATACATATTGTCAATTTTTTTCATAATTTTTCTCTTAAAAATGAAGAAATTATGTACAAATATGTAAAATATTGCAACATTAAAATATCTAAATCTCCATAACAAAAACGAAGTAAATATATTTGCATTTAATTGTTTAATAAAGTTCCGTATGAATAATAGCATATTAATATTTACATACATCTTCCACGAAGACTTTAAAAAACATTTTCGCGTATCTATTGTTGCATACTTATTTTAGGATATTATTTGGTGGGTATCGTGGTGCAAGTTCAGTTGCGTAGTTTTTCCACGAAACTTTTGTGCACATTATGCTGGTAATTTTGTGCAAGTCTAGATGCCTAATTCTTCCACGAAGCTTTTATTCGCATTATAATATATAACAATTGATACGTTATTTTCTACGTAGATATCTTTGTGCAAGTCTAGTTGCTAATATCTTGCGAAACTTTTGGCGATGTTGTATTTTATACCGATATTGATACATTTATTTAGATGTAATTAAGTCATTAACAAAGCACAAATTGACTTAGTTTCAGTCATTTAAGTATCCAATCCACTACTTTTTGCACTAAATACCCTTATAAGACTATCAGATCCTGTGTGTTTATCAAAAATTCGTCCCAATGATTACTTACCACGTGGTAATTATCGGTCTTTATGAGTACAAGATCCATTTTAAATTCTGTCTCTCTCTTCAGTGAATCGTTATCGTAGTTATCGTGATAAATTTTCATCTTTCCAGAGCCGCATGAGTTCATTTATTAGCTTATGCGTGTATTGCCAGCGTGACAAGGTATGTATCTATACGTCTTTTGGAGCAGTAAGCAACAATCGGTGTGTCCCCAATTATAGAATGACACAAGTTTATATGTATTTTAAGGATTATTGTAATCAAAAGGACATTCTCGTAATGGTCAGACGTTTAAAAATGGAAGAAACTGATACAAAACTGTTGCCATCTTTTCGTATGTACGATGAGCGAATACTGACTGTATTCTTTTCAGGTGGTACTTGATCGACCGGACGCCAACCTTCCGCAGACCTCCACAGATTGTACTTGCCACTGGAATGTAGTGCCTATCCTAGTGTTGACGCTATTTGTCCAGTAAATTGCATTTATTTCCAGGCCTTATGAAACTCCTGGCTCAGACAAAGTTCCTATCCTGGTTGCTTCACAGGTCCGGCCACTCTTCAACAAAGCGTATAAAAGCACCTATAAGTTTTGGACCAAATAAAAACTGTTCTTTCTTTCTTTATAGGTTCACCCAAACCAACGCAATCTCAAGCGATCAGCCGGCGTGCAGTGATGACGATTAGACTAAGGGTTCGGCCAAACCAACGCGATCACAGCGCGATCAGCTGGCGTGCAGCGATGGCGACCAGACCTAAATGCATTGTTCGCCATCGCTGCACGCCGGTTGATCGAGTGTGAACCTTATAGGATTTGGAAGTGATGTCACCAACGAGTTCAATGTGGGTAGCTTTTGTAGTCATGCAGACAATAAATATCACTATATTATAGGCTTCTATAGTTTTGTTCCCTTGGACATCAAAATTTAAAAGGGTCCTTCAAAATCGTCTCCCTTGTTCATGAATTGTCTAGATTGAGATACTTGCTGTTCTGGTAAATCTACCATTATTTGTACTTTGGCAGTAGCATTCAAATTAGCACAATTGAAACATCTGTGCACGTATTTTCTCGCCAATGGTTTCGCCTTGATAATCCAAAATGTGGAGCTGTATCAGCTTTCTTATGAATTATAGTATTAATTATTATAAACGTTTTCGACTTTCTCCACGACGCGGTTTGCAACAATAGATTTCCACCTATTCGTCTCTCCAGACAGCTAGGCGATCACAATAGAAAAACCTGTTCACAGTGTTCGAACATCTGTGAGGTTGGTATTCTTCACATTACTTCTTCTCATTTGCTTCATCCAGTTTACTCAAAGCACCACATAGCTCAAGACGTGGTAAAAAAAATACTTTTTAGAGAGCACTTGAGTTTTTAACAATTAATTTCGTTTTAAATCCTTCATCTAGTTGATAGTGAACGGCTGCAGTTTATTGCACTCACAGAGGCATCGCTAAATTAATCGTATTGTATTTTTACTCGGCCTGCATCCAACGCCTTCCCGCTACCTTTATCAGGTCGTCGGACCACCTTGTGGATCGATGTCCTAACGCTGCGTTTTCCGGTACGTGGTGTCCGCTCCATATCCTTGCCTGCCCCATCGGCCGTCAGTTCTGTGTACTATGTGCTTCCAACCGCGCGATGTGTGAGTCATTGGGGGAGGCCTATGTTCAGCAGTGGACGTCCTGTGGCTGAAATGATGATGATGTATTTTTTCTCTCTATCTATAGATAGTATACCAACCTATATCTGTATTTTGTCAATGTGAATCAAATCCTGCCGTATCTTAATCCAATCTTTTTCTAATGAGTTACTTATCTTTCCATCCTTACTAGTTTTTTATCAGCCAAAGTTTTTTTTTTGAAACAAATAAATACTTTCTATTCCATTTCCATTAGAATCTTAGCCATGACTGTACTTAACGACGCTAAGCTCCAGCCAAGGGGATCAAAAAGTTTGATCAGATGTATCAGATAAAATGTTACGTTTCATGGTTGGTTTTGCAATTTGTGGTATATTCACATTGTATTGAAATCTGTGCTCAAATTCCATTCAATACCCAATGCTTGGACTGTTCCATCAAGGTTCATAAAACTACTTTAGCACTAGCTTATATTTTGTTGTCTTCTATTGACTTCATAAACTCAACGCAGAACTAGGTAGCAAAAGGTGTTTGACCGCAATTGCATGTGATGTTAAGTGAGATGCAGTATAAGATGATAGATATCTACCTGTAAGTGCCTATAAGGTCCGGTATAGTGCTCAGGAGAGACAGCAGCAGGTAGCGACCTGTTCCCATTATAAAAGAGTTTATCGAAACGCTTAGTGCAAGCTGGTGGAATGTCGACAATGTAGGAATGATACGTTAACCAGTGTCTGATGATGGAAGGGGGCTGGTGGAATTAGGTCGTGTAATTCCTTCACACATTCTATGAAGTGTAACCTGGTGGATGGTCACATCAGATGTATTATTATCTGCTCTGTAAGTTCTCATTAAATTATAGCATTATAGCTTCAATTGACCAGTCCACTCCTGATAAAAGGTCGTTGATATAAAAATATTGTTTTATTATTTTATAGAAATCGGTACTCCGGTAATCCGAATCATTTTTTGTCACATAAATCTGAAGATCATCTTCATAATGTCATCTATGAAGCAAACACGTTTCATCTCATTATAATATTTCTCGGGTTTTCTTGCAGCTGGGAACCTACAAGCAGTTCGTTATTCAGTGAAATAGAAATCGAACCTTAACACAAAGCATCAAATATTATAATCGTGCGTGAGTTGTCTCCGTATTATTCCAGACGACCGCATGATGAGGTAAGTATACTGTCAGTCTTGTTTCTTTTTTTTTTCAGGTAGGTTCTTTTATTAAAAAAAATCTGTGTGTTCGTTAATCTTTTTTCAGTTCTAGTGATTTCTGTAACTTCCTTTCTAATTGAACGGACCTGTGAGTGGTTATGTTTCTGGGTTTTTTAAGGGAAAGGAGGCAAACGAGCAGACGAATCACCTGATGGTAAGTGTTTACCCGCCGCCCATAGACACCCGCTCCTCGGTGAGTTACAGGTGCGTTGATTGTCTTTAAAGTATTAGAGTCTGCTCTTAAAGGTTTTAGGTCGTATTGGTCCGCAAATACTGCAAACGGCAGTTCATTCCTCGGTTTGGTGTCTGCAAATGGTGATTGTGGATTTTCTGTTTTAAATGGTAACTTTACAAAATATCTATCTACCGCTTCCGTAAAAAAAAATGTCCTGAAGCAGTGGTTGGGTTAATACTGGGGAGTGTAAAACTATAAAAGTGCTTTATAAAAGCCTACTTGCAAAAATAAATGAGTTTTATGCCCGTTTTCACCATTAATCCCAAATTTTTAAGTGACCCCTATAAAAACAAAATTCCTGTTATGTATCACCATAGAGGTCACTTACAAATTAGAGATTGATGGTGAAAACGGGCATTAGTCCTTTTGATAGCTCGTCTCTCCCTAAAAATGCAATTTCCGAAAATTATAATATAGTTATGCAAAAATATTGTAACTTTTTGATTTTGAATAAAGCTATAATTTTAAATACTACCATAAGTAATGTAATTTTTCACAAGGTAAAAGTACGTTATCCTTTTTACGAATTTATTTCAATACGAATAGTTCGAGGAAAAACTACGTAAACTACACTTACACGTTGAATGCACGACTAAATCTGAACGCCAATAAGTGGTTATCTGCAATAATACCAAACAGCATGTATTCCTTTACATGTCAACAATGCAATATTCATAATTACAACAACAAGTGTTAAATATGTTTCGCGGAATAAGTACGCAACGCTCTTTTTTAAGTTTTTCTCAAAACCTATTAAGTGTATTTTAAATATAAATACATAGGCCCCTCACAGACATTTTAAGCTATCTTTTGATGTATAACACATATTTTTAATAATGGTAATACATTTTTAGGACAGTTTTTTTACGCTCCTGAAAAGTTGGCATTTTTCACTTGCGTACTTATTCCAGGAAGGGTGCGACAACTAACGTTGGACCGAGTTTTGCTACACTAATCAGTAAAGCTTTTATAACCTCAAAATGCCCTTCTTTAACTTGGAATTATTCGAAAACCCCTAATCATATTTAATTAATATTTTTTTTGTAGTATCGTTAGAATATTTCCTATGCATTTTCACTTATTTTGTAAAGACGCACGCTGACGCAAAGTGGGCCGAGCTTCTATGGACTTGTGGGCATTATCCTTTCATAATGTATTCGATGGACTCATTGGACTCGACATGTTAGAACGATTGCAAGCGAAAGTTGATCTCTGCAATAAACAACTGATAACGGCGAACGCTACCAATGACATAAACATGCTAAAGTCAGGAATGAAAAACCTTTTCGAGGCTTTAATTCGAGCAAATAGTAGCAAACCAGTTAAGATTCCTGTCTCAATTAATGAGGGTGATATCTTTTTACCTCAAACATACATAAATCAATGTTATATTCCCGACGTTGTCACAAGAGCAGTGCAAGGTTTCGCACACGTCGAAATAAAAAATCCGACTAAAAACGACACCACAATCAGCCTAGCATCTCCAGTGCAAGCTCAATTAATAAATAATAACTTTTCCATTCATAACTTTGAGTGTGTCACCCCTGAACATGACATCGACCTAGAGTCTTCATTACGGACTGACCACTTAAACTGCGAAGAAAAGAACGACAACAACAAAAGACTTATTTTCTGGGTTTTATCAAATTGAGCTAAATTCTGATGACATTGCAAAAACAGCATTCAGTGTAGACTGTGATTATCGCGGTCATTATGAATTTCTTCATAATGACCTCCGCTCGAAACAAAAAATCGCTCCGTCGACATTCCAACGTGTTATGGACTCGGTACTGCGTGGGCTTGATAACGTCATGGTGTACATGGACGATATAATTATCTACAGCGTAGCGTCTTTCCAATCTATACATAGCCAGAACGCAAGGGTGTGAAACTAATCGAGTATAGTTTGGCATATACTTTTTTTACTAAGCTCCTCCAAACTATACACTGCCAGTACGCAAAAACCCGTGTATAGTTTGTAGTGACGTAGGTAAATGATCGTATTCCGTAATATACATAGCCAGTACGCATACGGACTGATCATGCGTGACGTAAAATGTTGGAATGAGTGCGCTATTACAATATGTGAGTATGTAGTTGTATTATTCGACATTTTGATTTATTGACCTCTCTTTCTATTACATGGTAATTAATATCCGCGTATCTTCTTTAAACACTGAATCATCTTTCGGCACGTGCCGTTATTTTGATAGAGGGTTTTTAGTTAAAAATGCCGAAAGGCATTAAGTCCGCCTTATGTACACTGTTTTATGTGCATACAAGTTTAAAATAAATATAAGTAGGTAGTAATAAAATAAAATAAATGTAAAAAATAAATGAACATAATAAATTTATTCTTTTATTAAAATTAGTAAAGGAAGCACGACAAATAGTGTGTTACACACACGTTTAAAAAATAATCTTCTCTTAACTCACTAGAAATAGACTATCTTAAAAAATGTGATAAGCATGTAAATTTTTTTTACTTCTGCTTCGTTCGCTACGCTACTCAGCCAGGGATGTCCTAAAGTAGATCCCGTCAAATTATCGATAAAGTGATGTATTTTAATTATTATGGTGCAGTAGCAAATTGAGCGAGGAATAAGAATTCAGAATGTATTATTATTATTGGTTTTTGGGCCTTTATTTGCGCCAACTCGACCAGGTTTGATCTATTGTGGCAGCCCTTGTCTTTAAAGTTCACTGCTTAGTCCCGTTGAGTCTATAAATTTCCAGATTCTTTGGAGCGTGATATCTGCTATCTCATCCGGGTGCATAATGTGTCGCCCGAGATGGATACTTCTTTTGCTCATAAGCGGGAAGCATGAGCAAAGAACATGCATGGCCGTTTCTTCTTCTGTATGGCAGAATCTGCACAGAGTTTCCTCGGTCATGTTCATGTTCGATTTATGTTTGTTTAGTTTGCAGTGGCCGGTCAGTATTCTAGTCACTGCACAGGCTTTGTATCTTTTGAACTTTAGCAGTTCCTTAGTTACTTTATTGCTATATCCCTGAATGAGTGCTTTTGAGTGTTTTTGTCCCGATGTAGACTTCCACCACTCAATAGCCTCTTGTTTGCAGAGGGCGGTTAGTAGCGTGGTGGCTCGTTGTTTGGTAATGCCACAGAACGGTTCTACGCCGATTTGAGGGTTATCGGCTCCATCTCTGGCGAGTTCATCTGCTACTTCGTTTCCTTCTATATTCGAATGTCCTGGTACCCATGTAAGCGTTACTTTGTTGGTATTTCCCAGTGCATTCAGTGTCTCGGTGCATGTTTGCACCAATTTTGACGTGTATTCGAAGGATGTTAAGGCCAGCAGTGCTGCTTGGCTGTCTGAGTTGATGTAGATGTGTTGATCCTGGAGCTTCCTTTCCAAGTTTATCTCTGCACATTTGTTTATGGCAAAGACCTCGGCTTGGAAGATTGAGGCTTCAGTCCCCATGTTTAGGCTAACTTTGAGCTTAGGCCTCTCTCCGTAGATCCCGCAACCTACATTATTTTCTTTTTTGGATCCGTCCGTGTACCAGACGTGACTACCTTCCTTAAATGACATTTGGCCTTCTAGCCATTTGTCTCTAGGAGGTATGTTTACGGAATATAGTTTGGTGAAGTTACATTCCGTATGCATGTCGTCACTGGGCATGCACAGAAGTTTGTTTTCAAGTACTGATTCCTTGAGTCTTATCAGATTTTGAGAAGCCCATCTGACTTTCGTGCGGGTGCAGATTCTATATGTGCTCTGCTTGGCTTCTTTTTGCACATGCATATGCAGTGGTATAAGATCAAGCAGAGCATTTAATGCAGCCCCTGGTGTCGTTGATAGTGCTCCGGTTGCTGTGATGCAGGCTAGCCGTTGTAGGCTGCTCAATTTCTGTATTGTTGTCATTTGGTTGACCTTGCCGCACCAGACGGCAGAGGCATAGGTTATTATCGGTCTCACGACCGCTGTGTACAGCCATAGGGCGATTGCGGGTTTTAGTCCCCATCTTGACCCTGCCATTCGACAACAACTCCACAGAGCCATTTTGGCTTTTTGAATGATGTTGTTTAGGTGCGAATTCCAAGTAAGCTTTTGGTCAAAAGTTACCCCTAGATACTTGGTTTCGCTTGAGAAAGGAAGAGTTTTTCCGTTTAATTTCAGATTTACCAGTTTTTCCAGTTTTCTCTTCCTCGTGAATGGTATTATCACTGTTTTATCCGCATTAATAGATAATTCGTTTTCTCTACACCACCTACTTATGGTGTTGAGAGCGCCTTGCATTAGACTTGAAATTGTGCTCAGGCAGGGACCTCTGATGATAACCACTAGGTCATCAGCATAGCCTTGAGTATCATAGTCTTTTTCTGCCATCTTAGCAAGAAGTTGATCTACTGCTAGTGTCCATAAAAGTGGGGATAGTACGCCTCCTTGTGGACATCCTCTTGTGGCAAGAAATTCAAGCTTTGCAGCATTGAGGGTTATGTTTACTACTCGGTTGGAGAGCATGTTTTTTACCCATCTGATGGTGCTTATATCAATCCCTTTTGCCTCCATTCCTTTTAGAATGGTTTCTATAGGGGTGTTGTCAAATGCACCTTCAACATCGAGAAAAGCACATAGGGCCGTTTGCTTATCCTCTAGGGATTTTTGCACCTTATCGACCAGATCGAGCAGGGCTGTTTCAGTAGATTTTCCCTTTTGGTATGCATGTTGGTTGATGCTTAGTGGTCTTTTCACTAAGTATTTGGCTCTAATGTGCTGGTCTATTATCCTTTCCATGGCCTTCATCAGGAAGGATGTTAGACTTATGGGTCTGAAGGATTTGGGTTGTGAGTAGTCCCTTTTCCCCGTTTTGGGTATAAAACGAACTTTGACCCAATTCCATGGTTCTGGTATAATACCCCAGGCGTAACTTGCTCTGAATATTTTTACCAGATGCGGGAGAAGTAAGTTATTACCTTTTTGTAGAAGAGCAGGAAAGATGCCATCTTCTCCCGCTGATTTAAATGGTTTAAACTTTTCCAAAGCCCATCTAATCTGGTTAGGCCTAAAGATATTGGAGGCCTTATTCCAGTCTGAGCATTTAGCCCTATGGAGTTCATCATTCCTTTGGGTATTGCTTTGTGTATTGATTTGGTACGAACCCGGAAAGTGTGAAGACCTAAGGAGATCCAGAGTCTCCATCTCGGTGTTCGTAAATGAGTTATCTGGCTTCTTTAGTAGTCCAAGATAGTTGTTTGGGGTCTTAGCGAGGATTTTGTGAATTCTTGCTCCTTTGTTAGTTTGTGCAATTTCTTCACAGAAGCGTCGCCAAGAGGCTCTTTTGGCTTTTCTGATTTGTTTGTTATATTCTGTTAGGGCCTTTCCGTACTTGTCCCAGTCGCACGGTTTGGCACGGTTGAATATACGACGTGTGATGGCTCTGAGCTTTTCTAGCTTCTTGTTCCACCACATTGGTGATTTGTTAGATTTTACTTCTTTTTCGGGGCAGCTTCGTTCGTAGGCATTGATTATGCCATTATTGAGCATTTTGACCGCGGCATTAAGAGAGTCCGGTGTTTTGATAGTTTTGGGTACATCCTTTAGATTCTCACTGAGCAGGGTTATATACATATCCCAGGAGGTGTCTTTTGGATTTCTTACTCTTGGATATTGAGCTTCTACCAGCCCTGAAATATCAAAACGTATATGTCTATGATCAGACATTGAGTTCTCGCTGCTGACGTGCCATTTTGTTATACATTTTGACACATTTTCTGTTGCGAATGTTATATCTATTACTTCCTGTCTGGTTTTTGTTACGAATGTTGGCGTGTGGCCATTGTTCAGCACCTGTAGACAGTTAGATAGAAGAAAATCGGATAGTAACTCACCTCTCATGTTGGTATCCGAGCTTCCCCAGATGGTATGGTGGGCGTTAGCATCGCATCCCACTATCAGTTCCGACTTTTGTCTTCTAGAGTATTCCAGGACGTTAGTCAGTTCTTCAGTGGGATCTTGCTTATCTCCAGGAAGATATGCCGAGCAGAAGAGTACTTTGGACCTGTTCGGCCCTTTGACTTCTACGTACGCGGTGACAGTATCTTCGCTGCAAAGTTCTGGAACAGGTAAGAAGTTAGTATTTTTGTTAAACACGATACAAGCCCTAGGTTTTCGGCCTTTTTCGCATACAAGAATCTTACCAGCGTTGTTCAGACCGGCTACCATGGAGTCGGCGTTTATCCATGGTTCTTGAATAAGGGCGATGTCCAGGCCACCTTCGCTGAAGATCTTTTCTATGACCGCAGAGGCTGCGATAGCGTGGTGTAGGTT
This sequence comes from Ostrinia nubilalis, assembly GCF_963855985.1. NCBI lineage: Eukaryota > Metazoa > Arthropoda > Insecta > Lepidoptera > Crambidae > Ostrinia > Ostrinia nubilalis. Next base: position 12,235,612 of record NC_087118.1, on the reverse strand, counting down.
GGCCTGTAGTATCGCCATCCCCTTTGGGCGTTGAGGTTGGTGGGGACTATTGTGCTTGGGAGCCGCGGCACCCTTGTGTGCCCCGCCGCCCTCGGTACGGTCCTCTGTGCTGCCCCCTTCCTCTGGGCGGATGTGCGCCCCTTGTGGTCCCCCTGTTGGGGGGAAACCGCGTTCCCCTTCCCCTGTTTGGGAATGTGGAAGTGGAGGTTGAGGGGGTGGAAGGAGGGTTGACCCGTTGTGGTCCTGTGCGGACCTGCACGGTACCCTCAGGGGGGGTGGTTAAGGATGCGGGTACGGGGGTAGAGGTGGTGGTGGTTGCGGCGGTGGTCGGGGGTTCAGCGGAGGGTTTGGAGTCCTGTATGGGGCCCTTAATTCTGAACTGGACCTTTTTGAAGCCAATGTTGGCCTTTAGGTCCATCATCTTCAGGGCCTCAAACGAGTGGTCGTCTAGGGATACGGTCAGAGTTAGACCTCCCTTGTCAACCTTCGTATTGAGGACCTTCCAGTGCTCGGTGTTCAGACCCTCATTCTGAGCACCGAAGAATTCTAAGGCCCGCGTTGCGCTGCTGGCTTCAGAGATAGGAATATTATACCACCCCCACATTAGGTTTTCGGATTTCAGACTCGCTCAAGAGAACGAGGCTTGCTTCCGGCCACGGTTTGAGGGGGGGGACTATATTCTCAAGCCAGGTTTTTGAGCGCTCGTCCTCACACGTGATGAGGAGCCAACCTGGCTTAAAGGAGCAGCCCACGAATTTAGGCCCTTCGCCCCTTCCGGATTTTGCAATGCTTTGCAGGATGGTATTGCGCAGCGACTCCAGTTGTGTGTTAGTCATCAAGGACTTGGAGTCTTTTATGCCGACCCGGATTGAGCGTACGGCCTCGCTGTAGGCTACGGTGGTTGAGGTGTTTAAGGTCTCACTCACCTTTGGGACTTTGGTAATATGTCCCTTTGGCGATTCCTCCTCCGAGCGAACCCGTTTTACCGGTTTGCGCCCAGATTCAGGTTGCGAGGCCTTAAACTTGTACCCCATCTGCTTCAGCTCAGCGAAGCTCTTGACCGCCAGTGTTGAAGCCATATTCGGCTCCACTCCCAGCTGCCTCAGAGCTCCGAAGCGCTTTTTTGCCGCACTTGACATTTTCCTGCCAGTGGGTTTGGAGGCGGTGTATTCATCAGTCAGCGAGTGTGAGCCGCAAGCAGCCCTTTCTGCCGTGCTGATGGATTCCTCTGTCTCCATACTGAGTTGCTCTGATATTTGGGTCGGTTGTTCTACTCCTTCTATCAGTGGCATAAGTTCCTGGCATAGGTCTTCCAGGTTACCGTTACTTTTTTTGGGAGAGCATTTATTCATGTTGGTCCCACGAGTAGCTAGGGAAAGTAGGTCCACTCCAGCAGAGCCCCGCATGCCGGAGTAAGGCTATATACACCTCGAGGTCGCCTGGTATCGAGGGCCCACCGTTAGCGACTGAGCTCCCCCTCAGTCACGCATCTCTCGGCACGGTACGGATAACACCTTAGATTGGGTATCGAGTCTTCGGCCGCCAGGTACCGCGTCATTGAGATCCCATTATGAGATTTCAATGCAGCACTATCTGACGTTGCCCAGGATGAACCGCAACAGGCGCTACTATATCCCTTCCGACATGTCAGAGTGGATTCAGTAACAACCCAGTTTTACGTGGAGGTAACTCGAACTGACACCCCATTCAGAATGTAACGACAGACTTAAAAGATAAATTTTCCTAGTTCAATTTTTGTGTCTTATAAATATATTCAAATCATTTCCTATTACGTTGGACTTTTTTATGTTAAGTTTTTTATTAATAGCTTTTATTTAACTTTCACTATTCGTTTGTACGTATAAATGTAAATTTTCAAAACTTGCATACGATTTTTCGACCATACGTAGATCCAGACAATTAAATCCCATCAAAAAAAATACTTGTCAAAAAAACCAAGTCTCGCAACTCAGTTGTTCTACGGTAAAAAGTTGTGAGATCCATGTAATACCAAGTCCAGGCCAGGAAATCTTTAACGTTTTACATAAATTATTGACTTGGCCATCGCACTAAATAATTTAATTTACACGTGTTTTCATGCGATGGCCAAGTCAATATATTTATGTAAAACGTTAAAGATTTCCTGGCCTGGACTTGGTATTACATGGATCTCACAACTTTTTACCGTAGAACAACTGAGTTGCGAGACTTGGTTTTTTTGACAAGTATTGTTTTTGATGGGATCTCATTTCTTTTTGTATTTTGTAGACAGCAGTTATGTATCTAGAAAACTGGACCGAAATTGAAAAATTTTACTCGACTTGGCGGTTGCACTACCGTGCCCCCAAATATCATTTCTTTTTGTATTTTGTAGACAGCAGTTATGTATCTAGAAAACTGGACCGAAATTGAAAAATTTTACTCGACTTGGCGGTTGCACTACCGTGCCCCCAAATATTTTAGTTTTTCCTTGATTCATACACCAAACACTACTTATATTCCAAATTTGAAGCTTCTAGGTCTGCTAGAAGTGCCTTAGAGTTTTGATGATCGGTGAGTCAGTGAGTCAGTGAGTCAGTCAGTGAGTGACAAAATTAAGTAACTTTGACCCGTTATAATTCTTAAACTACTGGTTCAAATTGAATGAAATTTTAAATATACCGTGTCTTTACAATGCCTGCATAGCTAATGAAAATTCAGCCTTCTAGTTTTATCCACAACGAAGTTACAGGCGGTCGAAAATGGCCTGAATTGCTTCGAGAAAAGGATGGTACGGCCGTGCCGCTTTTTTGCTCGACTTGGTGGGGGCACTGCCGTGCCCCCAGATTGCAGTAATAATTTCAGGCCTATTATTTAACATAATTTTAAAGGAAATGGAAAACTCTTTTAGACAGAGCTCAATACTTATCTAAAATAGCAAAAAAAATAGTATTTGTAAAATATCGATACTCCTTTTATAAAGTGTATTACCCCAACATTCATTCTATCGCCGAGATCATTGAATCATGAACCTTAAATCATTTGCAATAGATAATCAATTTAATCTATTAAATTTTTAGTGACATCTACTGTAGAGTAGCGGAATTATTACTTCGGAATTTGTAATTTGCCCAGTGATTTTCAACTATGGTCCTTATTACTTTGCATTAGATGTTGTATACACTGAATCATGTGTTTAGTGTCACCTAGTGATGAGTAGCAGTACAATAATGTAAGTAAAACGAGATTTTAGCTTTAAATCATATTGCCTTTTGATAAGGTTGGATTTCAATTGATTTGTGACATGCGCTCTTTCGAAAGGCCAGACCAGTGCAACGAATGACAGACGATAATCTAAGTGTTCTTCTCTGCTGTGGTTTCTGCATAATTAATTTTATAAAAAGTGGTAAATATAAGTGAAGCTCATCAATATGAGATGATGATTTTCAGGACTTAAGATAAAACATGAAAAATGATATACGTGCCTATAAAATTTGAGGGTTGCCCTCGATTTCCCTAGGATCCCATTATCAGACCCTGACTTGGTGACAATGGGACCACCTCAAGAGTATACCCTATCGAACAAAAAAAAATTTTTGAAAGTCGGTTCATAATTGACGGAGTTCTGCGGTAACGTACATACAGAAAAATCGAATTGAAAACCTTTTTTTTAAGTTGGTTAAAAACTACTTACAAGTGTTAAAAAAATAGTTTCATATTGATTCAGTAAAATAATAATGTGTTACATAAAATACATTTCACTTTAAATAGAATTCCATATTTTAGGTACTACATCAAAATCAAACTAAATTCATAATATTATTTATGTCAAGTGTAAGTAGTGTAGTATAGTTTGGATCGAAGCTGCAAGCATCCACAATGCGAACTATACACAGCCAGTACGCAAAATTCGTGTATAGTTTGTAGGAACAGATTTACAAAGGAGCACTCCAAAATATACACGAGCAGTTTCCTATGGGTGCGTTCTGGCCATGTATAGAACGGAAAGACGCTACAGCGTATCCCTACAGGAACACATCGCTAACTTGGAAGCCGTATTTCAAAGACTAAGGGAAGCCAATTTAAAATTGCAATTAGATAAATCCGAGTTTCTGACTAGAGAAACCGCGTTTTTAGGCCACATTATTACGCCAAATGGTGTAAAACCTGACCCTAAAAAGGTTGATGCCATACTCAAATTCCCGATTCCACAGACTCAAAAAGAAATCAAATCATTTTTGGGATTACTGGGTTACTACCGAAAATTTATTCCAAATTTTGCGCATTTGACAAAGCCATTTACTAGATGTTTAAAAAAGGGATCTAAAATTGATATCACTCATCCGGAATATGTCAACTGTTTTAAATTATGCCAACAAATATTAACAAATGACCCTGTATTACAGTACCCAGATTTCTCAAAAGAATTTAATCTCCGTACGGACGCCTCGAACGTCGCTGTAGGTGCAGTTCTATCCCAAAGAACCATAGGCGCAGATAAGCCCGTCGCCTACGCGTCGCGTACCTTGAATGATAGCGAGCAAAATTATAGCACGATCGAAAAGGAATTACTCGCCATCGTCTGGGCGACTAAGTATTTTAGACCCTATTTGTTCGGCAGAAGCTTTAACATTGTAACAGACCACAAACCATTGCAATATTTGTTTAACATGAAAGACGCCAATTCTCGACTGATTAGGTGGCGCTTAAAATTGGAGGAATTTGAATATAAAATCACTTATAAAAAAGGTAAATCTAACGTAAACGCAGATGCACTATCCCGGATTCAGATTCAAAATAATGATGTTACGCCCTTATTGGATTCCGACGACGAGCAAGTAGGTGAACAAAATATTTCTATTATTGCAAATCCGCGAACCGAGATGCCCGAACTTGCAGATTTAGAGGAGCTAATGACCGTACATACCGAATTAGAAAACCCGATTTTAGAAATCCCAATATCTGAAAACGCAATTAACTCATGTAATAATCAGTTACTCATCCATTTTGTCCATCACTCGCCATCCAAACCAGTTATATCAAATGTATTTCCCGGAAAACGCAGACTCGTAGCTCAGATTTCGGAAAACAGCATAAACCCCGAAATAATATCACTGTTTAAAGAATTCATTTGACCCAACATTAAATACGGCATTTGGCTGTCAAATCCATTCTATTACGAATCAATAACAAACACGTTGCAAGAAACCTTTAGTAATTCTGCTTTTAAACTAACGTTTCATAAAATTTTGTTGAAAGACGTTCTTGACAGGGATCGTCAGTTTTTAATAGCAAAAAATTATCATGAAGGGAAAACAAATCATAGAGGCATCCAAGAGGTAGAACAGCGAATCAAAAGAACATATTATTGGCCAAAATTAACAAATTTCTTAACCGAATATATAAACAATTGCGAAATATGTCAGACTAGTAAATACGAAAGGCACCCAAATAAACAAGCATTCCAAATTGTCCCAATTCCCGAAAAACCTTTCGAGGTATTGCACATTGATACATTAACTGTGAAAGGACAAAAATTCCTAACGATTGTCGACACCTTTTCCAAATACGCACAAGCATACCCACTCGAGAGCTTAACCGGTGTATGTGTACTTAACGCCATAACTATATTCATGACTCATCACGGCCTGCCCTTAAGCATTATCGCAGATCAAGGGACCGAATTTAAAAATTTACCCATAAAAGAATTTGCCCAATTACATAAAATAAATCTTCATTTTATCAGCGTAAATAATCCACAGTCGAACGGTGCAGTGGAACGACTCCATTCAACATTACTTGAACATATCCGAATTTTATCTCAGACCCGCTCTGAACTTAATACGCCAGAGCTTATGTTGTACGCCATACTCGGATATAATAACTCTATACACTCTGTAACGAATAAAAAACCCGTAGAGATAATAAACGGCCACCTAAGCAATAGGGATCCGTTCGATATCAACATCGAGACAACTTGTTTACAAAACTATGTCGATAAACACAAAGAATTGACTTCAACTTTATATGCAAATATCAATAAAACATTACAAGAAAACCAAACACGAACTATGACCAAACATAACGAATCCAGGAAAGAACCTGAGACTTATCCCGAAAATACAGAGTTTTACTCTAAAAACCCACTTGCGGCTCGGCATAAAACGCAACCCCGTTACGTCACTCGTAAAGTTAAAAGAGACCTAGGCATTAAAATATTAGATAGTAGAGACGTTACGTATCACAAAAGTAATGTTAGAAAACCTCTAACTAAACAAAAACAATTTCAGGATGCTGATTCCGGTGCTGGCCCAAGCACATCACGTGACCCTGACCCCCCTGACCAATAATCCTGATATACTACCATTTAAGTTAGGTACTTGCAAGTTAGAGATTAGTAAACATACATTCATCCATTATTACGACTTGAGTTTGTTTAGTGACTACATAAATAGTATAGAGAGCCATATAGCACAAAATATAACAGAAGACAAACTCCATACTAAACGCGCTCAAGCCACGCACACATAGACACCGCTCCTAGCAAGACTGTCTTGGACGAATGCGAGCGCGACGTGGCGCGACAGACGTTCGCCACACGTTCGCTGTGGTTCGCTTGAGTCACGCGCCGGTCAACCGCCTGTGATATTATTTTGTTTTGCGAAATTGACGAAAATGAGTGAACAGAAAAAGTCGTATTATAATTGTTCGGTATTTGGTTGCTTAAACTCATCATTAAATACCGAATTTTCATTTTTTAAATTACCAGTTGATTCGGGGAGGTAAGTAAGTTATTTATTTGAATTTCAATTGAAATTGAAAGCCAACTCAATTATTAGGAATATCGAATTGTTTTAGAGAGGTTTTAGGAATTATTGGATAACTAGCTTTTGCCCGCGGCTTCACCCGCGTGAAATTTAGTTTGTCACAGATCGTCATAAATTATAGCTTATATGTTATTCAGGGTTATAAACAATAATACTGTAAAGTTACATCAAAATCCGTTCAGTAGTTTTTGCGTGAAAGAGCAACAAACATCCAGACATCCAAACTTTCGCATTTATAATATTAGTTGGATAATAGTGTCAACCACTCAACTAAATACTACTTCCTTCTCGTGTATTTGTTTGCAAACTATTACTATAATAACGTACTAAATATAAATAAGTATACGTGGATATCTGTTATTGTCTTTCTTGCATAGTATTAAGAGTAACATTTTTCTATCATAACGAAATAAACACAACACATGACAAGACAACCCTGGCGCGACGGCCGAGCGTGCGAGCGAGAGAGGTATGCAAAGCGAGGTACATACATGAGTTTACCTTCTGTTATATTTTGTGCATATAGCTTCGCTAATAAGCTATGTCGGCGCAGTCGACCCGGCGACCATCGGTGATTCAGTCGCGATCCGACAAGCGCTATTGGGTAAGTTGGCATTGATCCATACAAAGTATAGCTCGCTAAGTTATCATAGTGTGCGTAGAGATAAGAGAGCCTTGATTGATGCACTCGGCTCGGTTATAAAGAGCATCACAGGTAATTTGGACTATCAAGACGCAATCAAATATAACAACGCGATTTCTGTTTTGCAGAAAAATCAAAAAATCATTTTAGATAAATATAATTCAGGCATAAGTTTAAATTACGGAATTTTGGAATCCTTTAACTCTACTATTACAACGATAGCTTCCAATCAGTATAAAATTTATCGCAAAATTAATGAAATCACAACTGAAATTAACATGACTAACTATAAACTGACTGACTATATCAAAATCAATACTTTATTTACAATAATTAATGGAAATTTGGACTCTATATATGAGACATTAGTTTCTTTAGAAAATTCGATTGCCTTCTCCAAATTACACATAACGCACCATAGTATATTATCTCATGACGATATTCTATACATATATAATATCCTAAAACAAACTTATAAGCCACAGGAACTTTTATTCGACGAACATACTAACTATAGAGACTATTATGACTTAATAGAGAGTGGTTCATACTACTCCGACAACACATTGGTATTTTTACTAAAAATCCCTATTATGCATAGCGATTTTTACGACTATTATCACCTGTACCCGTCTCCTACCTATAATAATACCCTTATAATCCCCACCTTACCTTATCTGGCCATGAATGAAGAGAAATATTGGTACATGGACAAAGAATGCAACAAAGGACAATGTTCGTTCTCCATACATTGTTCGCCGTTAGATCAACAGTGCCGAAAAAATGCTTTCTAGGTTCTAAATGACACAAATCTTTATGTAAGAATAATTATTCCTGGCGGACCAATTCTATAAACTTATTGATAGCAATATTGTTATCATAACCTCTTACTTACTAGTATTGTATTATAATATTGTATGCACATCGATTTGGGAGATGTTCTGTATTGTAGTTGTCGCAGCCAAATTGTATTATAATATTGGACGGGTTTTGGAAATAGCTCGGCGTTCCACTTTTATGATTTACTTACTTACATTTTGCACGTAAATAAATAACATGAATCCTATGTTTACTTTCCACTCTTGACATTTAACACGTGACTTACCAAACTAACTATCTCCATGGTTACCGTCTTAGTCTATGCATGACTAGGGATTGAACAACTTTTAATTGTATATTATTAACAATTCTCGATAATTTTTATCGATTGAAAAATATTCGGTATTTGAATCGAAAGGTATATTCAATTTTATCAATATCAAAATATTCAATTTTAATAATAAAATAAATATTATTTACTACCACCTATGAAATGTTCTGAAAATTGCCTGGAGTGCTCCCCCAATCCTGGGTTTTCCCTTTCCAAGCTGAGAGGTCATCATTTTGGTTCTATCGATACATTATAAAGGTACTTAATATTTGAAATGTATTACCAATTATTGTTATAAGCATTTTGAGCGAATAAAACTTTCAATTCTATTAGAACTTTAGACATGTCTCTCACTTTAAGCGGCATTGGATTTTTCATCGGATTTTGAAACTGTTACAGATATATTAAAGATGATCCCATATTGTTGTCATTGTCAATATCAGTATTATGATCACAATTCTTTTTATTTTATTCATGACCTTTTAGACCAGTTGGACACATTAGATAGCTTCTTGTAGTATCGTGCAATATATTTTTAACTTTTAATTAAAATCTAGTCATACTGTAGCAATTTGGACGATTTATTTTATTTACAAGATCGGTATCTTATTGTCTATGATGACCGCAGTCAACATCACTATTACGTGGATTCCTAACAATGAAGTACGGCATTGCCTTGTGCCGATTTTACATAGATTTTATCGTCATAAATTATGGAACTTCATAGGATATGGAGCAGGCCACGCCCTAAAATGTCCGGATGTCGTCATAGTATTATGGAATACATATAAAAGACTTTTATTATTTCATTTTCTAATCCTCAAGTGTCCATTCCAATCTAATTAATATTTATGTATTCAAAAAGTAAGAGAATAATTTTGATACTTTACTGCTGTGCCCAGGAATCTAAGGCCGTTTCTGACAATGTCCTTTCAAGATATTTATTATTGCAAGAGGATAAGCTTTACGAAGACACAAAGGAACGACGACTGTATTTACACACTGATCCTGAAACAAACAATAACAGACAAATGCACATTTATCTAAATATACAGGGTGTCCCATAATGTAACGTCAAGCCGAAACTGGGTGTTGAGGCAAGTTATGCTGGTTATCAGAAAAATATAAAAAAAAAATCTATGTGGCATATTTTCAAAATAATAGGCATTTAAAAAAAATCTAAAAATTCTACTCCAGGTGACGGTCCTTTTACTCGTGTTGCCACAAATCTTCACTTTTTCCAAATTTTTTTTTTGTTATGTAACTCTGAATAATGCTTCTCTAAATTGTTATCAAAATTACAAAACCAGCTGCTCCAGCTTGGATGAAAAAATACATTATTCCCAAAAAAATTTTCAAAATAAAAATTTTGCCAAGTTTAAACTAACTGTACTGAAAAAAAAATGTACTACGCGAGTGTGGCAAGTGACGTCATAATTTGGCGCATTTAGTAAGGATTCCAAAATGGTATAACACTTTGTAAAATCTTGCTGTAATTGTCGACAATTTTTGGTTTTTTGGAAATAGTCCCGTCTTTAACTTTATCTACCTTGGTTAAAAATTATTATTCTAATGTGCCCAAAATTCAAGTTTCTGTGACTGACTACCGTACAGTCAGTCACAGAAACTTTTGTCACCATGACTGTAATAGTAGTTGACATACTGTGACAAAAGTCACACGTGCGCGCGCGCCTTTACTACCTGCTCTGCCTCCACTTGTACTTGGTAAAAGGGATAATTAGGATATGAAGTTTCGGTTATGGATACGGTTACGGATATTAGAATAATATTATACCGGTTTCGGTTACGGTCACGGATATGAAATCATTTCAGATTATCCGAAAGTTTCGGATAATTTCGGTTACGGAATTATTAGAATTTCAAAAATGTAGGTAATACAAATAGCAAGATGCTGCGTGAGCGTGACCCACATAGCTACTTTATGTACCAACTAAGACGACACCTTTGTATGATAAAGGTAAAACAGGCTGGCATATTAGATGGTGCCAGCGAATGCCAGACAAGTTGGTAACAAATATTAAGATTTAAGGTACAATTCCAAGACGGGCCGCAGACCGCAAACTGCAAAACTATGAAATCGGCAGCGCGGCATTGCAGCTGCGGCGTGTATACTGCAGATTTCATAGAGTTTTGCAGTTTGGAATTGTACCCTTAGACTCCGCCTTTATCTGAAACTATCCGTAACTTTTGAATCAGTTTCGGTTACGGTTATGGATATTTTTTTATTTCGGATATCCGATAGTTTCGGTTACGGTTACGGATATCCATAACATCCCTGCTTGGTAAGATGGCCCTCTCCGTCCCGCTCATACCTTTTAAAATGGCTTCTCCACCTCACTTAAGCCAGAAACTTGAATTTTGGGCACATTAGAATAATATTTTTAACCAAGGTAGATAAAGTTAAAAACGGGATTATTTCCAATAAACAAAAATTGTCGACAATTACAGCAAGATTTTACAAAGTGTTATACCATTTTGGAATCCTTACTAAATGCGCCAAATTATGACGTCACTTGCCACACTCGCGTAGTACATTTTTTTTTCTGTACAGTCAGTTTAAACTAGGCTAAAATTTTATTTTGAAATTTTTTTTGGGAATAATGTATTTTTTTCATCCAAGCTGGAGCAGCTGGTTTTGTAATTTTGATAACAATTTAGAGAAACATTATTCAGGGTTACATAACAAAAAAAAAATTTGGAAAAAGTGAAGATTTGTGGCAACACGAGTAAAAGGACCGTCACCTGGAGTAGAAGTTTTAGATTTTTTTTAAATGCCTATTATTTTGAAAATATACCACATAGATTTTTTTTTATATTTTTCTGATAACCAGCACAACTTGCCTCAACACCCAGTTTCGGCTTGACGTTACATTACGGGACACCCTGTATAAAAGGAGAAACTGACTGACTGACTGACAGATCAACGCACAGCCTAAACGGCTAAACGTAGGCACTTGAAATTTGGAAGGGACGTAGTTTAGGTACCGTAGAGGTGCACTAAGAAGGAACGGGAATTAGCGGAAAAATCCTTTTGTATGAACAATCTAAACCGCTTAAGTTAGATGCTTGAAATTTGGTGTGCAGGTACCTTAGTAAACTTAAAACTTAGGTACAACAGGATATCGTAAAATTCCCACGGGAACGGGAGTTAGCGGGAAAAAACATATGTATGAAAAAATCTAAACTGCGTAAGATAGACGCTTGAAATTTGGCGTGCAGGTACCTTAGTAAACTTAAAGCTTAGTTACAACAGGATATTGCAAAATTCCTACGGGAACGGGAGTTAGCGGGAAAAACATTTGTATGAAAAAAATCTAAACCGCTTAAGATAGATGAAGGGGGTAAAACGGGATCCATGCGTACGAAGTCGCGGGCGGCCGCTAGCTATCATCTAATCTTCTAAATATATAAAAGGAGAAACTGACTGACTAACTGACAGATCAACGCACAGCCTAAACGGCTAAACGTAGGCACTTGAAATTTGGAAGGGACGTAGTTTAGGTACCGTAGAGGTGCACTAAGAAAGGAATTCCCGAAATTCCCACGGGAGCGGGAATTAGCGGAAAAATCCTTTTGTATGAACAATCTAAACCGCTTAAGTTAGATGCTTGAAATTTGGTGTGCAGGTACCTTAGTAAACTTAAAGCTTAGGTACAACAGGATATCGTAAAATTCCCACGGGAACGGGAGTTACCGGGAAAAAACATTTGTATGAAAAAATCTAAACTGTGTAAGATAGACGCTTGAAATTTGGCATGCAGGTACCTTAGTAAATTTAAAGCTTAGGTACAACAGGATATCGTAAAATTCCCACGGGAACGGGAGTTAGCGGGAAAAAACATATGTATGAAAAAATCTAAACTGCGTAAGATAGACGCTTGAAATTTGGCATGCAGGTACCTTAGTAAACTTAAAGCTTAGTTACAACAGGATATTGCAAAATTCCTACGGGAACGGGAGTTAACCGCTGAAGATAGATGAAGAGGGTAAACGGGATCCACGCGTACGAAGTCGCGGGCGGCCGCTAGCTATCATCTATCTATCTATATAAATAAAAATGAATTGATGTTCGTTAGTCTGATTATAACTCGAGAACGACTGGGCCGATTGAGCTGATTTTGGTTTTAAAATGTTTGTCGTAGTCCAGGTCTAAACGGTGAGTAAATACGCGCGCGATATTGTTTTTCTGTGACAGACAAAATTCCACGCGGGCGAAGCCGCGGGCGGAAAGCTAGTACAATATAAAGCTATAACCGAAATTATTGACAAAATTGATGATTACCATTATCTCATTACGTGTCCACTAAAGACGAAAATAAGTTTAATTTGTGCCGAGGAAAGCTTCAAGTCGATACAAGGCACTTACCTGGTAGAGATTCCCAAAGGATGTAAACTCATTACCGAAACGAATAGCATTCAGAACGCCGAAAATAAACTTCGAGGTCACGCTGTGAAGCTGCTATCTTTTGAACTCTCTAATATTACTTACTATTAAAAACGCAAACCAGCCGCTGAAGATCGAAGAAGTTCCTATGAGTAAACTCTACAAACTAAAAAATCTTATAGATAAAGAAACGCCTATAATTTTGGAACCAGAACCTTCAAATACTCACTATTATTGGAATACGCCACTTTACATCGTTTTTATTATAATACTCACCTACTGGGCGTACAAACGATTTCTCTTAAAGAAGATTTCCGCCCAACAACCTGAAAATATAGAAATACAGACGAACCAGCCCTTTTTTACAAGAAATTGAAAAAAGAGGCTTCACACTCGGCGGGGAGGTGTTATGTATGGACCTACCGTGACGTCACAGCAAGAAGAGCGGGCGGCGAAGTACAGAAATGCTGACTCCAATGGAAATCTCACCAGAGCTTCGCAGCCCAGGCGACAGAAGTGATCGAGCATCCATCCAAATCGGTACTCGTCCTTTTTAATCCTAATAATAAGCTTTTTAAAAAGTTAATTTTAAACCTGAAAGTTATAATTCGCGGCCATCGACCAAACTTTGTTTTTTGATTACAAAATAGTGTAATAAACCAAACTTACTATGGCATGTATACCTCTAAACTCAGTCTGAACTGAGCTACGAACATTAGAAGTTTGATGATTTGCATACTAGATTTGCTTTTTGCGCGCAAGTTTTGTAAGAAATTGCAACAAAATATTGCGCTATTTTTTTATTGCGCTGATTCTGCTCCATACTGATGTCTGGAGCCTTTATTGGATGGTATTGTTTGTTTACACATACAATGTCACCATTTTGTTGCAATTTCTTACAAAACTTGCGCGCAAAAAGCAAATCTAGTATGAAAATCATCAAACTTCTAATGCTCGTAACTCAGTTCAGACTGAGTTTAGAGGTATACATGTCATAGTAAGTTTGGTTTATTACACTATTTTGTAATCAAAAAACAAGGTTTGGTCGATGGACGCGCGAAAAAAAAAGACGCCAATTTCCGGCATTGTCTTTTATCAAATAACCAAAAAAACACGAATTTAAAAGCAAATTTTTTTCAAAAAGTATCATTTTTAGGGTTCCATACCTCAAAAGGAAAAAACGGAACCCTTATAGGATCACTTTGTTGTCCGTCTGTCTGTCTGTCAAGACCCTTTATCTCAAGAACGCGTGGACGTATCAAGCTGAAATTCACATGAAATACTCAGGTCTATTGTCCCTTTAAGCTGTGAAAATATCAAACTTCTAAGCCAAGCCAATCAAAAGATACAGCCGATTATGTCAATATTTTCAACAAATTTTCGACACTCGCAAAGGAATCCTATTACCACCTATTTAGGATGAAGGGCAAGAGATTCCTCGTTGTGGATAAAAAAATGTTCTGTTCAGTTATTGTCTTTAAATGTGTTCTACGTAACGTAAACATAGAGAATTGCAAACATTAGTTAGTCCTAAGAAAGTCAAAAACATGTAACGGAATCTCCGACTTACCACTTTAGTGGAGCGATTACAGAAAATAATGGCCTATTAAGTACATGTTTTTTTGTGTTATTATGAAAGTTCAGAAAACTTTGCAGTTTTTAAAATTACTTTGGACCTCTGGAATTTCTTTTTTTTTTTAACTTTTAAGTTGAAAATTTTAGAATGTTCCGCCAAAAGCATATTTTTTATGTTTCTAGCAAAAATTTTGTATCTTGCATCAAAGATAGGAAGTTGATTATTTTTTTCAAAAATCTGCAATTAATAGGGAATCTGTCAAAAAAAAGAAATCTGAGAAAAGTCGACCCAAAAAAAAAGATAAAAAAATTTAAAGCCTACTGGGTCATACTATTTGAAAAAATCACAAAATTAACGATAACTTCTAAACTATGAAAAATCGTAGAACATACATGGTGGTGAAATCGATAGGTCTAGTCCTCACCTATCACCTGCCTTCGGCTTGACACCTTACAAGAAACACCCTGTATAGTACAGATAAAGGAAAAATTGCGAAAATGATAAATTTGAAGTTACATAAAATATTAAAATATTATTTTTGCTTACATGACATAAAATATATTTTTTAATAATTATAAACTTACTACCTACCGGAGCTACCCTTTTTCACATGAACGCGTAGAGATATTAAAGTTGAAATTCATATCAAACACTTCTTAAATCTAATTGCCTGTAAACTGTGAAAAATTCTAAATCAACGCAAAAATTCAAAACGCTCTAAAACGATGACTATAAAATGTTGTAAATAAATAACTTTTACAAGGTACTGGCCTACTATTTTAGTTATATTATAAAATAAAATATATTAACTATGTTGACTCTCACGAAATTACCATAACTATGATTGTTCTAAACTGAAAGGTTTGCGCGAGAGTCACTTCCAAAGTATTAAAATGTGTCCCCTCTCAGTAAGTTCCAAAATAAGATAATATTAAAACTAAAAAAATATATGATGTGCATTACGCATTACCATGCAATTGGTTTGAACGATATCTAGTAAGTAATTTGATTTAATACGTCATAAATTGTAAACCGCTACGTTTGTACGGCGGAACCCTCGGTGTGCGAGTCCGACTCGCACTTGGCCGGTTTTTTATTATTTGTTGGCATTTTTTGTGTATTTTATGTATTTTTTAGGGTTCCGTACCTCAAAAGGAAAAAACGGAACCCTTATAGGATCACTTTGTTGTCTGTCTGTCTGTCTGTCAAGACCCTTTATCTCAAGAACGCGTGGACGTATCAAGCTGAAATTCACATGAAATACTCAGGTCTATTGTCCCTTTAAGCTGTGAAAATATCAAACTTCTAAGCCAAGCCAATCAAAAGATACAGCCGATTATGTCGATATTTTCAACAAATTTTCGACACTCGCAAAGGAATTAAAACCTACAGGATACTTCCCGTAAACTCAGAATCTTGAAATTTGGCATGAAGCATTGTCATATAATGCAAATATAGGAAAAATTGCGAAAATCACATTTTTTTAGGTATATAATATAATAAAAATATTTTAATAAAATGACACTTACTACCTTATTTCTCACAAACGAATAAAGGTATCAAATTGAAATTTATACCAAATACCTAGGTCTATTGTCCCTTTAAGCAGTGAAAAAATCAAACTTCTGAGTTAACGCGATCAAAAGATACAGCAGTTTATACCGACACCTTAGACGAATTTCCGTCACACGCCCTAGCGTGTGTGCGATTCCCTAGAATCAAAACCTACAAGGTACTTCCCGTGAACTCAGAATCTTGAAATTCGGCACGAAGCAACGTTATACAGTGTGTCCGGGCATGTAGTGATCAAACTTTAAGGGCGTAATCTATGGACAATTTTATCGGTGAAAATACTTTAAATTTGGGGCTTGACCCATTTCTCGCATATTTTCAAGGATTTAAGTTTTTAATTTTAAGTTTTCACCTCTTCCTTCAAAAACAAGTGATAGCGTGGGTAACTTAACATTAATAAGCAAATATTTTATATCATGCGATAGCCAATAAAATTATCTATTAGTAGAAGTAGAAAACAGATACAAGTATCATACATTTTAAGGGTGTAAGAATGGATATAATTAGAAATAAACATGATTTTTTTCACATCTTTTTCAGTTATTTCCCAACACAAGAAAAACCAGGTTGTTAAGGTATGTTTTATTTGCATTTTATTATTAGTATTTGAGCTATTCTACAAAACGAATGTAAATTTATTAGTCTACGTCTATTAATTTCGACGTAATTGTTGAACAAAGATACCCCTTCCCAGCGGTTTCCATAGCGCACGCGACATGCGAAAATGCACTGCCTGAAAGAATCACACAACCTATTCCGATTACTATGGAAACCGCTGGGAATGGGTATCTCTGTTCAACAATTACGTCGAAACTAATAGACGTAGACTAATAAATTTACATTCGTCTTGTAGAATGGCTCAAATACTAATAATACAATGCAAATAAAACATACCTTAACGACCTGGTTTTTCTTGTGTTGGGAAATAACTGAAAAAGGTGTGAAAAAAATCATGTTTATTTCTAATTAAATCCATTCTTACTCCCTTAAAATGTATGAAACTTGTATCTGTTTTCTACTTCTACTAAAAGATAATTTTATTGGATATAGGAAAAATTGCGAAAATGATAAATTTGAAGTTACATAAAATATTAAAATATTATTTTTGCTTACATGACATAAAATATTTTTTTAATAATTATAAACTTACTACCTACCCTTTTTCACATGAACGCGTAGAGATATTAAAGTTGAAATTCATATCAAACACTTCTTAAATCTAATTGCCTCTAAACTGTGAAAAATTCTAAATCAACGCAAAAATTCAAAACGCTCGCTCTAAAACGATGACTATAAAATGTTGTAAATAAATAACTTTAATAAAATAACTTTTACAAGGTACTGGCCTACTATTTTAGTTATATTATAAAATAAAAAATATTAACTATGTTGACTCTCACGAAATTACCATAACTATGATTGTTCTAAACTGAACGGTTTGCGCGAGAGTCACTTCCAAATGTGTCCCCTCTCTGTAAGTTCCAAAATAAGATAATATTAAAACTAAAAAAAATATATGATGTGCATTACGCATTACCATGCAATTGGTTTGAACGATATCTAGTAAGTAATTTGATTTAATACGTCATAAATTGTAAACCGCTACGTTTGTACGGCGGAACCCTCGGTTTGCGAGTCCGACTCGCACTTGGCCGGTTTTTTTAGTATTGCCTGTTATTTGGCATTATTACTATTTTTATTTTATCAGGATATACCGCTTAGTTTAAAAGTTATTACGTTTTCTTTACAATAAGTAATTGGAAGAAAAAAAATTCTATAAAAAATAAAAAATAAAAAACTCAAAAATTTTTTGACTTCTTTTTTGTCGATAAAAATAGGTCTAGTTTCTTCTATTTTCATATGTACACTTTAACGTGACTCACACTGTATAACATTGCTTCGTGCCGAATTTCAAGATTCTGAGTTCACGGGAAGTACCTTGTAGGTTTTGATTCCCTAGCGTGTGACGGAAATTCGAAATTATTGTGATAAGTGTCGGTATAAACTGCTGTATCTTTTGATCGCGTTACTTTAGAAGTTTGATTTTTTCACTGCTTAAAGGGACAATAGACCTAGGTATTTGGTATAAATTTCAATTTGATACCTTTATTCGTTTGTGAGAAATAAGATAGTAAGTGTCATTTTATTAAAATATTTTTATTATATTATATAACTAAAAAAATGTGATTTTCGCAATTTTTCCTATATTTGCATTATATGACAATGCTTCATGCCAAATTTCAAGACTCTGAGTTTACGGGAAGTATCCTGTAGGTTTTGATTCCTTTGCGAGTGTCGAAAATTTGTTGAAAATATCGACATAATCGACTGTATCTTTTGATTGGCTTGGCTTAGAAGTTTGATATTTTCACAGCTTAAAGGGACAATAGACCTGAGTATTTCATGTGAATTTCAGATATCTTATTAATTTCAGATTCTTGATACGTCCACGCGTTCTTGAGATAAAGGGTCTTGACAGACAGACAGACGGACAACAAAGTGATCCTATAAGGGTTCCGTTTTTTCCTTTTGAGGTACGGATCCCTAAAAATGTGTTTCTGTATTATTTGAAGTAGTAATTTAATTCTTAAGAAAATCCACAAAAGAACAACTCGTTTCGATAAAAAATTAATTTACCTTCTTATTTTCACTTAGGTTGTTGTTCAGCCAAAATTATCCCAAAACTTTTAAACGCATGTGAACATACGATGTTGTTCAACGTAAATTTAACAAAAAAATATAGTCGTATGTGATAATACGATTTTGTTCTTTGTAAAAACGTTTACATGAGACTTTGTTCTAAACAAAAAACAGCATTAAACACTCCTTTCAATTAAAAGGTTTTTTTTTACTTACATTATAAAATATTTGACTTTATTACAGAATCGACATACACGTGACGAGACATCCATACTAGCTCCCCGTTACCGTCAGAAACCCACGCCCTCATAGAGCGCTCGTCTCACTCCAAAACAATTTATACTCACGATAAATGGCGCCTGCTTGTACGATGGGCAAAAACAGAAATGGTGAACCATATTTAGTCAAAGATATAGTGCAGGAAAACTTCTTTAACTTTAAAACCCATGTAAATGACAAAGTATGGAACAAAAAATTAATAAAACAAAAGATCATATTGTGGACTAAAATTAAAGAAGTTTCCGTTGATAAATCTGAACCAAATAAATTGTACTTTAAGTATGATTTAAATGAAGAATCTTACGAATGCTTAGTTATACGGAACGATACAAGAAACTCATCTTTAATACCTGTCTTGGAACGTGCTTACTCTTCACCACTTAAATTAACAAAAGCTAAATACTTAGTCTCGGGTCATAAGTTCTGTCACAACATGTTTATAGTGAAATAATTTTTACTAAATTTGTTTTTACTGTAATCATTTATATACCAATAGAAAGGTACTAAAACAAAGATTTTATGCTTGTAAAAATAATTTCAAATTTTCCTCGCAATTATGAATACAAGGGTTCAAACTGCGCGGTCAGTGGACTCTAGAAACACGAGCGAGTTTCGTATCAATATCGGCGGCTGGTTTAATACAGGATGCCTTGAGGGACTTCAAATCAGTATGAGGTATAGAGCAGGCCTTCCCCTCCAAATGTTGCCATATTTTGTAATCCAACGGATTAGAGTCTGGACTGGATGAGGGCCAGACTTCGTGCCGGCTGAGGTCAATTTTACGCCCTACGAGCGGGTTTTGCGCGCTTTTCGCTCTATGAGCTGGCTCAGAATCCTGCTGGAACTCCCAGTGTCTGTTATTGGGCATGATATGTGAAAAAGGTTCCATAAGCTTTGTAAGAACTGAATGTTGATACAGAAAGGCATTCGTTTTTATGCCTTTCATGCAAAAAATACCTCAAAAAAGCCCAAATTTGAGACATGTTACCAAACCTTGAGTGACGATAAAAGCTGGCCTAGCTGGACAGCCGAAATTAAGCTTTTGCTTCTTCATTGATGTACGCATCCAACTTAACATTTTGTTTTTTTCTAACTCTCCTCTATGGTAAAAAAAAACATTCGAAAATTTTTTTTCAAGGTACTTTTTTCCCGCGTACCGCTTAAGCAAAACGTGGGATTTCTTCACTCTCAGGTCTTTTAAAAGCGCATCCAAGTGATTTTTTATTTTTATTCAAAAAGTTTGAAGCCTTGAGTCTTCATAAATACCAACTTCACCCTGGTTCTGCTTAAGCCTACCTCCAGGGCAGGCCAAGTCTGCTAACGCATGGAATTTTTTTGAGTTCGCGCCTTCGCAGCTTTTAACGCTGCTGGAGTCCTAACCGTGCAAGAACAATTACTTTTGTTTTGTGTCTTCTACACTTAAAACTTCATTATATCGTTTGATGGAACGATAAACGTAAAATTTATATTTAATTAAATTTTTTCAGCACATCGAAAATCTGCTTTGGCGCGTAACCGCACCAATGCAGCGTGACAACTGCTGTTCGGTCTTCTTTATGCGTCCACTACATATTTAAAAACAAATAAAATTCAAAACAGTTCACATTTTTAATGTCGTTTAATATTCTTAATTCAAATTCAATAAATATTTTTGAGACCTTCATTCAAAATTCAAAAGTTATGATCATGTGACAGAACTTATGACCAGACTAGGTATAATGATCTAGAAAGCATGTGCAAAACGGGTGTTATAAATGCTACTAATGCAGTATTTTTTAGATCTTTACCCTACAAATCTAGCAATGCAATGATGACGACTTGAGTAGTGAAATTGATGAATAATACACTAATTAACTTTTTTTTATAAGAGAAACCGTTAAATAAATAGGTAGTTGTTGATTACCTAACAAATTAGTAGAGTAAAATAAATAAGCAGAGGTTAGTAAATTAGTGATTATAAGCAATGATTAAAATACAATGAAAAAAAAACTACTACTAGATAATAATTTCGTTGTTATAAGGCAGTGTTTTTCAACCTGTGGGTCGCGACCCCCAGGGGGGTCGCCAAGCCTCTGTAGGGGCGGTCGCGAGAGATCGTAAAAACTACCTCGGTAAAAGAATCAGTAAAATTATAATGACAGATTTAACCGAAATCTCATCATCCAAATGCTTAAATGTTGTATGGATTGAAATATTCGGTCCCTACAACATCTTTTTAAAATTATAAAATGCATGCAAAAATAGCGAGCGGTCAGGGGGTCGCGAAATATTTGTTTTATACCAGGGGGGGTCGCGTCAAGAAAAAGGTTGAAAAACACTGTTATAAGGTTTAGTGATGACGTTATGTGATTATGTTGAACTCCATTAAACTATTTATTTAGTTTCAGTCAGACATAAAAAATGAATGTTGTTATAAAGCCTGTACGAACATTCATTTTTAATATTTGATTGTAAATAAGTAAATAGTTTTATGAAATTCATTAATTATTTTAGACTAACTTGCATGGAAAACAGGCCCAAAGACGGGGTTCTTAATGTTTAAACGTAAAAGAACAAATTTATTTTGATACTAGAAACCTTTTGTTTTGTTTAACATTTTATAAGGAATTTTTAGGGATGAAAAACATAATTATTTCTACCGAATGTTATTTGTCGATATATTATTATTTACCACGGATAAGTCAAAAGTTTGTTGTTGATTATGAATATTTTTAATAATTGTTTAGAATTTTGTTACTGTTCTTTTTTTTTTAGTTTTTTTTTATGTGACAGGAGGCAAACGAGCAGACGTTAAGTTTAAACATAATGTTTTAATTTCTACTTGCCAAAAATGTTTCCACAGCTATTTAATTTAAGTAATAAAAAACCGGCCAAGTGCGTGTCGGACTCACGCACCAAGGGTTCCGTACCATTGATTTATGAAATTACTTTTATTTTTAATTTAAGTTATTTGTATGAAAGATTACGCGGTAAAAAGCGGTTTACGATTTACGAGGTATTAAAAAAAACTACTTACTAGATCTCGTTCAAAAAAATTTTCGTTGGTAGTTTTTATAGTAATGTACATCATAATAATATGTTTTTTTTAGATTTTTCATTTTCTTATTTTAGAAGTTAGAGGGGGGGGGGGGGGGGGCAACTTTTTTCTATTACTGAAATAATTTATTTCTCAATGTTATTATACTAAGTTTAAAATTAAAAAGTGCAATTGACCGCGCGTGTGTGACCGCGAACTACATGTACGTGATGGTGGTTGGCGCCAACAGGTGAGTGTCGAGTTGGACGAGTGTCTTCCGGACGACGAGCAGGTGGACCCAGAGCGTCGGATACCGGAGAAACTCGGACACCGGCGAGATTCAAAACGGATGAAACGAGGTACGTGGGATTCTGATAGTTTTAACACTCTTTTCGATCAAATGAGCATTCTCGAAAATCTCTATAATAAAATAAATTGATATCCACCACCATCTTATACAATTTTAACGGCGGCCCCGTCAGCCCCAATCGTAAACATTACCAATTAAAATACGTTGTTAGCATCACCACAATCGAACGATAACTCTTTCTGGTACGAATTTCTTAATAAATACCCCTTTAAAAAGGCTCATTGTGCTCATAAAATAAAGCACCTACAAATGCTTTACCACATCAACAAAGCACTTTAAACTACAACTATTAGTAGACTGGGCGGCCACCCCCAACACTGAACCAGCTTCCACCTTGAATTATTAAATTCTAGTGTTCTTTTTTGCTAATCAACAAGCTTAATAAGTGTGACAAAATTTTAATGTGCTGAGTGCATCGAACATGTATACGTCTATTTTGCAACAACATATACCTAAATTGTAATGTGACAGTCATGCAATAAACGTTTTTGAATTTGAACATGTCACGAGCGTATCCTGGCTAAAATTCCTAATAAGCACTGTGCGAGGAGCACCCTCCCAGTGCTGGATTTTTCACCCTGTGCTAGTACCGGTGATATCTAAAAATTAATCCGACCTTGGTTCTGTAGCCGGTCATTTCAAGCAAAATCAAAACGTATCTTTATTTGCTTAGACTGATTAAATTAGTTCTTACAAATCGTCAAATACTGATAAGTAAGTAACCTTTACCTACACATCTCATTATCTTTAAAGCAAATACATAAGCCTCAAAATAACTCCCTTCGATTTAGAACAAAAAGCCAAGGATTCCAAATCAGTCCCTTCAGGTCTCAAGACGACCAATAAATCAATAATTATAAAATTCATTAGAAATGAAGGGCAGGGCAGCGTAATAATAACAACAAAGTCAAATGACTATCCACTCAGCAAATTCTATGGAGGCTGCCTTTGAGCGTATCTTGGGCAGTGGCAGGCGTCATCAGACTGCGGAGGTCAACCTGTTACCTGACAATGGTTCCAGGGATGCGTCTGCCATTCACCTCCAAGCCGGTGCTTGCCCCCGCAACGCCGTGCTTTATTCAGCGTCTCAACACTCTTGACTGTCAAGCGCTGACCAAATAAGAATAGCAAAGTCAAGTGACTTTCCACTCAGCAAATTCTATGGAGGCTGCCTTTGAGCATATCTTGGGCAACGGCAGGCGTCATCAGACTGCGGAGGTCAACCTTACCTGACAATGGTTCCAGGGATGCGTCTGCCATTCACCTCCAAGCCGGTGCTTGCCCCCGCAACGCAGTGCTTTATTCAGCGTCTCAACACTCTTGACTGTCAAGCGCTGACCAAATAAGAATAGCAAATTCAAGTGACTTTTCACTCAGCAAATTCTATGGAAGCTGCCTTTGAGCATATCTTGGGCAACGGCAGGCGTCATCAGACTGCGGAGGTCAACCTGTTACCTGACAATGGTTCCAGGGATGCGTCTGCCATTCACCTCCAAGCCGGTGCTTGCCCCCGCAACGCCGTGCTTTATTCAGCGTCTCAACACTCTTGACTGTCTAACGCTGACCAAATAAACCGAAATCCTGTTAAAACAGGTGCTGAGATTACCAGATAAGGCACCGCTCAGCATGAGCCTGCTACCCACAATGTTCCTTCGCAAGAAGAACAGACCAAACAACCTATTCTATTAAACGTCCTAATCAGTAGGTACAATAATGTAGATACCGATCACAGAGACACCGCCGGCCTCTCCGCATGTCTTGTCAAGGTACCCTAAAATTATCAATCTCTTGTTCTTTACTGCATACCGAAAAACATTGATACAATCACAAACTACCTACTAAACCTTTGACAAACCAGACGAGACAGCAACCACTAGAACGGAAGGTTAGTGTGTAACATTTTATCTTCTGGAACACTTTAAACCTTGTCAATTACGTGAACTCAGGTTCAACAAGTCGTCATCTCTAAGGGTTTTGTCGGTAAATACGAAATCTATACGACTCGACAAGTGCCTATAATGGTCAGCTTGATCTCCAGTGAGGGCTCATCACAACTCGACCCCACACAACCGATCCAATACACAAGACTCCAGCTCAGCATCTCTTAACAACCTTCTGGATGTCTACAAAATATCAGAAATCATAATCAGCGATGGGGGATTTCTCATTCTTTCATTCATTTCATGTGCGTTCACTAATTTTTCTATCGGACAATCAAACCATAGTCTATACTCGAAACTAAGGGAGGAAGGGGCACATTCAGAGCCGATTCAGAACATTCAGAGACCCTATTGGAACTGTCTCTCTAACTTTTCAACTTGAAAAACAACCTCCTTCAGGTTCAGTCGGGTAAAAATAGCTCTGACAGCGCAAAATATTATCTCCCAAGTCGATTCAATCAAATTTATCTGACGATCTAGGTCGATTTACGGGGAAAACAACCTACTTAGTGGCATCTCCTGGGTTCAGATCCAAAGGTAAATATTCCAAAAGTTCGGGAAACTGGATATCCAGAGACCCCACAGAGATTCACCAGCAGCCTTTGCAACGACTTCAGCCAGGGTGGCTATGGTGGTAAACTAGGCTAAATCTTTGCTACTTAGCACCTCGAAGTGACCTTTCTGGCTTTTCTTAGCAGGGCTCGAGGCCGACCCATGAAAATACAGAATCTCCACCGTGTTCTTACCACATAGTGACCTCCACGTCAGGATCAGGTAACATGCAATTTTTTAGTATGTTGAGTTGGGGGTAATAAGGTATCGTTCCTAAAACATACCTGGCAAAAATCCACTTTAAAAACGTATAAAATAACCTGGCCTCGGTGGTTAAACTAATGGCCTAAGGAAAACAGTCGTAGTTATATACTTACCTCTTGAAGCTCGACAGCAAGATTTATTTGCAAGACTAAATCGTTTATCTACTCTTCTACTACCTTTACGCCCTGTGGGTCTAGACAAAATTCACTTTAAAATCGCAAACCAGTCGAAAGATGGTCGAAAAGCCTTCTTTTTTCTGTATGAAGTTATAACGTATCCAATTTTCGATTCAATCAAAAAGTGCTACTTGTCTACGGGGGCTGGTATTACTAATCTAAAACTATATTAAAGATAACTTTAATTTTCTTACTAAGCATAAAAGCTTAACCAATTTCACTTCCTGATAAAGGCCTTAAACCCAACATTGCTGTCATGACAAAACATAGTCTCATCTGAATAATTTCAAGATTAAGTTAATAAACCTTGACCTACGAGTAAGTTCGGCACCATTACGGCATCAAACAAACAACTGGGAAAAATGACAGCAAATCCCAAAAAACAACATAGGTATGCCCTTGTTACGGTTGCGTAAGTTACTGGAATCAGGCGCGCAGAGGCGAACAGCAGAATATAATAACACATTATTTTTTCAACACCAAGTGATACTAGGAATCTACATGGATGTTTTTTTTTTCAACACCAAGTGGTACTAGGAATCTACATGGATAATAAAAACAGTATAAAGGCTGTTGGCATTAAAACCTCTCCTGGCATTGTTGACTTCGCTGTGGCATCTTTAATTTGGGTTGATATTTAGCCATAGATGAAATTATTTGATGAGAAATTGGCGCAGGCAGAACGATAATAGCAATATTATACGGCAGACATTTTTATTAACTGATCTACGACCGATACGCCAAATAACATGATATTATTTAATTAATAACTTTTAATCAACAGATCTAAAGCATGTTGGATACTCTTCAATCACATCGTACGCCTGTAATATAAACTTATGTTGATGACTCGCATGAATCTCACTGCCATGCGGGCAAATTATATCAATACACACTCAATCTGCATTTTAAGAATTTCTGAATTCAGTTCAGTAGCTTTTCAGTTTATTCATTTCAAACATACAAAAGTACAAACCCTTCTACTTTGTGATATTAATGCTGCTCTCACTGGGCATTTAGAACAAAACATGTTAATACCCTGAAATTAATCAAGTTCTAATCTAGTTCTGTTACAGAAACTCGAAAACTTTCATCACATAGCGCCATTGGTAAGTAGTCACCAGGAGCTAATAAACAAGTCTCTCACCAGATGCTGTGCATCGTCACATGCCGAATAATAGTACAAGTTTTACAAAACAATAAAACTTGTATTATTGAGCAGAGACGATGCACAGCATCCCAAGAAGGCCTCCTGGTGAGCTCTCTATGACGAACTCCGAGCAAGCTCGCCCCCAGGTGACTAAAATGGCGGCAAACGGAAGTAAGTCAAATCAATTCCTATTAAATAATTGCGGAAATGACGTCATTTAAGGTATAAAATGGTAAAAAACTACACCGGAAGTAGACGCATCTCTTACCAGATGCTGTGCATCGTCTCTGCTCAATAATACAAGTTTTATTGTTTTGTAAAACTTGTACTATTATTTTATTTTTGCATCAAAATCTTAATGCGGTTCACAGAATACATCTACCTACCAAGTTTCAACATTATAGCTCTTATAGTTACGGAAAAAAAAAGGCTGTGACATACGGACGGACAGACGGACAGACAGACAGACATGACGAATCTAATGCAAGCTTTCAAGAGGAGAGCGTATCTTTACCTTAAAGGCCGGCAACGCACCTGTAACGCCCCTGGGTCTGCGGGTGTCTATGGGCGACGGTAATCACTTACCATCAGGTGATCCGTTTGCTCGTTTGCCTCCTATCAAAAAAAAAAAAAAAAAAATATAAGGGTTCCGTTTTTTGCCATTTGGCTACGGAACCCTAAAAATGATTGTCTAAAATAGTTTTCCTTTTACCATCTACATTTAGATACGATAACGGTACCTAGATTTAACACATACGACTTTGGTATTAAGCCAAATATCGATGTACATAGTCTCTTGTACACATACTACTTTTTGTGATTATAAAGATTCCATAAAACAAAGTCGCATATGTAGTTAAGTCTGAGTTTATTCCAGAAAACAAAGTCTTACTGTTACATAAGAATAAATTTTAAATAAAATACATATTTAAAACAAAACACTACACAGCAAAACAAGTAAACAAAAGAAACAAATACTTTTTACTATAATTTACTTCAAATTATGATGTTCTGATACGTAATTCACATGCGTAACTTTAATGTTCCTACTGCAACCAGACAACTTTGAAGATACGACTTTGTTCTTGGGACCCGTCGATTTCATTCACAAATTTTGACGCGAGTCGGCACCGCCCACTTTTATTATTACTTTTGAACCAATTCTTCACTTACCTCTTTTTATTGACTCTGCAAGCAATCCAAGGTATTCAGGAGGTAACACTTCACTCTAATTCACAAAACGAATCGCAACACATCTATCACATCCATCCACTCACTTATTCACCTTCCCACGCTTTCAAGTGACCGGGTAGGTACTTGTAGTGAAATCCTATTTTCAAGAACGGGATCTCCGGGTCTCCCTTCGGTGGTATGGTGGTGTCGATTCACCCACCCGCGAAAACATTAAGACACAAGGCATCGTGGAAAGGAAGGTCTCCCGGACATAAATCGTTCATCACACTAAAGAAGACACAAAGTCCTATTGTACCAACACCACTCAACACACATCACCATAATGTCATTGTATTACTTAGCTATTATATTTGAATATCTAATTATCCAGAACGTCAACAACAAAACATCGCAAGTTCGCAACTAACGCAAAAATAATGTAAACAAATAAACATGGCCGCATGGCGCATGCACGGTGCAACTAGTGCGAGGTCATTATTTTTTCCATAAAATCGGTAATCGATATTGATATTATAAAAAATCGATTAAAATATCAAATTGTTTGAAACCCATCTGAGTAATCAATAGGAATGTCTTAAAATCAATTATCGATTAATTGATAGATCCTACCTACCTGAAATGGCTCATACTATCGATGGGTCTTAATTAGTTTTAACGATACCATTGATAGAAGATATTGAAAAAAAAAAACAAACAACACAGTTTTATTTGGTAAATTAAAAAAACCGTAATCTGCCATGCTTTTGGAAATGTTTTAGCTAAATTTAATTTACGATAAACGCTGTTATTTTTCTTAGAAAATAATTAATATGATATTTTATTAACGATAGTATGAGTGATTGGGTGACCCTTCGATAGACTATTGATAGACAATCGGCAAGATTACTGACCAACTGGATTGTAATTACGGCACTGTAATTACGACACTTTGACCCCAGACGACTCGACCTTCATTAGTCAATCATGAAATGAAAACTTAACCCCAACCACATGTCGTCTTCATTAATGGTTGGAAATTAATAATGGCACCTGAATTTATTATTCGTAGAAAAAAAATCCTTCAACGATTTATTATTGAATACGTGAAAAATCTTAATGTTAGAAAAGAGCAAACATTATTATAAGTCTACCTAATATGCACCGATAGTTTTCGTTTGGGAGGTAAGTAAGAAACAGTTCTATAAATTAATTCTATATTTGCAAGCTAATTTACACAGGCACAGTTAAAGTAATTATTTCTACTCATTATTAAAATTATTTATAAGAATTAGAATGTAGGTAACAAAAATGGAACAGAGTTGGGTCGATACCACAATAACACAATACTTCTTGTAAGGCGAGTGTCCCCGGCGACGGTCCAAGCAGAAATAGGCCGAAAGTTCCGTGAAACGCCTCGACGAAAGTTGTTGGAGTGGGGAGTGACGTAGCAACAGCGCGTCATCCGGATGCGACGTCACGCCGCGGCGTGTTTTAAAAAAACGCTTGCGATAACATCCGGCCGTCCTGCTATCGCGTTCGTCCTCGAACAGCGATATTGTCTGATGCAGGAGCTGAGAACAATTAATTTTAATATTAGTGTAAATCAATTATGGCTAGATTTTCAGAGTTCAACTTTTGAAATAAGTTATTGCTTTAATTCGTCATTCACACAGTAGAGCAGGGCAACAGAATTTGGCAGAGCTACCTATCCCATCGTCGGCCAACCAACTCAACCAAATGGTTTAAACCAAGCGATGTTTACAATCATCTTGATTGTGTATCGCCATGTATATGGCAATGGTGTTCATGGATTTCCATTACCGAATATATACATTCTGCAATTCTACAACTACTGGAAAATGTTCGAAGCGAATGCATATAATTATGACTATAGTTATTCACATATTTTGCAGGTTTCATAAATAAACAAAGCACACTAAATAGGGAGTCAGTATAGTTTTAAAATAAATAATTGAAAATTTTTGAAATTATCATCAAAGTAGGTACTACCTCCTTACACTTTTCAGCTACCAAATATAGAAATGCTCTCATTACCTTAATTTTTGATAACATCCGGTGTACTTGAATCCGCGACACGAATCCAGTATTTCATGTTCTCGACACACGCTACATCATCATAGCGTTTGGAACTCCTTTCAGCTCCCCTCATGTCAGCAACCTTGTAGCGGTCGTGGCCTAGAACTTCCGTAATTTGAAATGGACCCTTGTAAAGAGGCATCAACTTTGTGCTCTGCCCGTCATTAGACATGCTTGGTATTTTGATGACCACCAAGTCCCCAATTTTATACTCAGGCGCGTCCTTCCTTTTTGTATCAAAAGCTGTCTTTTGCCTCTCCGCGTTTTTCTGGATGTTCTCATCAACTTCGCGTCTTAAAGTTGTGAGATCAACCGTAGCCTCAATCGCATCATCATCAGTAACCCCGTCGTTATTCATTCGAATACGGTATCCGAAAAAGACCTCACTAGGAATAGCAGCTGTGGTTTTATTTATTGTGCTATTAATGCCCTGCTGTATGCTTGTAATGTGCTGATCCCATTTGTTGTTGTCTGTATTAGCACCCATACTACGTAATGCTTCCAAAATGGTTGAGTTATACCGCTCAACTTGGCCGTTTGAACGTATTACGGCAGTGGCTATAACATGAGATCTAATATTCTTTTCAGAACAAAAGGTCTTGAAAGCGTTGGAAGTAAATGCACTCCCAGCATCACTGATTAGGCGCTTGGGATTACCGAAAACCTTGAAAATTTTATTTAACTCATTTATAACAATCTTAGATTTGGTGTTTTTCACTGCTGATATGAATACGAATTTGGTGAATGAATCGACTACAACCAGCAAATAGGAATTTTGTTGTGTAGACTTCACAAAAGGGCCTAAATGATCTAGATGTAGGGTATGAAATGGTCTGGCATATTTTGGTATTGGATATAATTTGCCGGGTTTTTTGCCATGAATATTTTTGTAATAAATGCAATTAAGGCAATTTTTTATATATGTCGGAGCGTCGGGCTCTCGGACGGCACCAGAAGGGTCTCTCATTGAATTCATACTATCTACCTATGTGGGCGTATAGGGAACACGTGCGAGTGGACACTAACACTAATTATAATCACTGATTATAAACGACTAACTTTACTATAGACTAGAATGTAAAGAGTGGTTCGTAATTTAATCAATATTGTCCACAGTTAAATTTAACAGAAAGATCAAAGTTACTGAATTACTTTAACAAAGCTAGAGACGCCTAAATTAAATAGATTGGGAGCGATTGACGAATTTGTGAACCACGCCCAGTCAGCACCACGTCCAAAACCCGAATGTGCAATGACTCTAACACTGAGTCCCAAAATCTCTACGTTCCAGGGCTCTGTACCTGAAGTTTTTGTTAAGCTATTAATCCATCAATACTGCACTTGAACGGGTCCACAACTACGTCAGGCAACATGGAGATTTATGTCACCTTCGTTCCCAGGCGCGCACTTAACTCTGGCATAAGAGCTTTGGCGCTGCTTAAAATTCCATAGCAATAAACTAGCTAACACATTGAAAGTGTTGTGAGAACTATAACATTAAGTTATTTAATTTATTGCGCCCCGCGCGCCGACACGGCGATCCTGACTCTCACACGTCCTCGTGTGGATCAGCATTTAAGTCGTCATGTAATATGACAACCTCACTCATGTAACTTAAAGTACCGTTCGGCTATCCTACAATACCACTATGAGTAGGAAGGTGCATGTCAGTAAAATGTCAGGTCTCCACAGATTCAAATCAAAACTACAAAGTTTTCAACTCAGTCAAGAACAAATCTAGTTTCAACTAGAATCTTAAAGTTATTTCTACCAAAACTAAGGCCAAGGTTAACGTAACTAATACCCGCAACACACTGTCACGCACTATCGGAACGCATCCGACCATCGGAATCACCATCCGATACCACCAGCACTCACGGCCAGTCACAATGGCACTCACGGCCAATCACCATCGGTACTCACGACCGAACACAAAGGCACTCTCATGGCCTCACCATCGGTATTGATGACCGATCACAACGGCACTCTCATGGCCGTTCACAAAGGCACTCCCATGGCCTCACCATCGGTATAGATGACCGAACACAACGGCACTCTCATGGCCGATCACAAAGGCACTCCCATGGCCTCATCATCGGTATAGATGACCGAACACAACGGCACTCTCATGGCCGATCACAAAGGCACTCCCATGGCCTCATCATCGGTACTCACGACCGATCACAACGGCACTCTCATGGCCGATCACAAAGGCACTCCCATGGCCTCACCATCGGTATAGATGACCGAACACAACGGCACTCTCATGGCCGATCACAAAGGCACTCTCATGGCCTCACCATCGGTACTCACGACCGATCAGCAGCTATCGAAACAAATTCAATCAACTGCCCAACCCATGACCTCATTACTCATCATCGCCGCGCAGTCTCCGACCAGCTAAACTGGGTTAGGAATATGACCTACGATCGACAACAAGACAAGGCCCTGAGTACTCTTAGTCATGTTAACCAGCCATAATTTTCGTTATAACTAACATTAAAATGTCAAAAGATACTACAACAATATCATCATTATTGATATTCTTTCTTATAATAACTCTTTCAATCTCATTAGCGCCGACAACGGCTAAACCTGACTATTTCTCGCTCTGTGGGGACGTAACATTTCAGCATCACTCGATAGCAATCGTTAGCATATTTATAAATTCTATAAACAACTGACTAATGATTTTAAAATCACATCGGTCATTATCTCAAATCAAAAAAAATAATTAAATAATTTTATTGCATAATGTAAGTACTCGTACATAAAGATCACACACTACTTACATAGGTTGTATAAGGCGTCACTAACGGTGTTATCATTAAAAATAATTCATACACGACCAGTCCTAGACTAAAATCAAAATAAAACATACTCTAATAAAAAAAAATCATCATCAAAATTCAAATTCAAAATTTAGATAAAATCAAAATTTAATCAAAATCAAAATCTGATCAAGATCATAATTTAATCAAAGTCAAAATGTAATTAAAATCAAAATTTAAAATTTAATCAAAATTTAATTAAAATTTAATCTGAACCAAAATTTAATTAAAATCAAATCAAAATTAAAAACAGAAAGGAATCAGAAAGTTTAGTACTTGCACCCAAACTTTAGATAGGTAACTAGGTACTGCTCATAAAAACCTATCAGTTTTTTGAGAGCGACAACTGATAAAAATGTAATTGAATCAAGAAATTGTTGAACTACACCATACAATTTTGGCATGTCTACAACAGAATCAATTATTTTTTTCATAATTCTAGATTAGAATAAAGAAAAGGAAATGTCAAATCTAATATTAGTAATCCTAGTAGTCCTAAATACAAACTACTAACTTATTTTAAAATACTAACGATGTTAAACTCAATATCAATCATCAAGAATGAACCGAGTGTAATAACAACGTCAATATTTTTGAGAATACTTATGCATTTTCATTTTTACATTGCTTCTATTCAAATTCGTTATAACAACTAGAATTCAACGACCCTAAATAGTTACGATAGCTTGGGTCTTACATGAATCCAGTTATCATGATTTTTTTATTAAACAAAATCACCAACATTAATTTTGAAATGCGTCCTTGGTTTTCTCAAATCTCTTTTTATTTTTACCTAAATACGAATTGAAATTCTTATACCATAGTCATTGTTTATTTATTCAATGTTTGGATTGGATGGAACACTACAACAGACTCGAAAATATGGCTAGCTAGAAACAATCTGACAGCACTAGAAATGTTTTAAAATTGCATCTTTTCAGTGCATAATACCAGACATTCAGCAACTTGATTATTATCAAATTAAGTGTAGTCAAATTTATTGCGAGTATCTGTTAAAAAGTTGCAGTCAGAAACAAGTGTTAAATCGTAGCTAGCAAAAAATATCGAAAATGTTTATGGTTAAGTAGGTAGGTACTTAATGATTGAATTCCTCCACATGAGACCCCAAAGCTCAAGTAGGTACTTCACTTTAGATTTTTTTAAACGATCCCTTTTTTATTGATTTTTGGTTTCAAAGCTTTAGTGTTTTAAACAAGGTCTCCTTACAAAAAATCCCTTGTTCGATGGATTCCATAAGAAGTATGACATCATTATGTCAGCATAATTATTATAAAATGGAATGTAGTTACTTACATTTCCTAGAGATTTGTAAAAATACAGAAAGTGAACTTCTCAAAGGATTGGAAACTGTATTGCGATTTTCATTAAATTCATAATAGCCAATATACAGGCAAACAGTAGGTACACGTTTAGTAATGACGTCTAATGTGACACCAAAATATTTCATACGCTGCCCATATTTTTTTGGCATAAGGTGTTAAAATGCATCACAAAAAATATTCGCTAGATGACAGTACCATTAGCGTATTACTTTTGCGTTGACACTAAAACATGCCTTTCCTTGTACCTAACAGTATGAAAAATCAAATGTAAGGCGTACTGAATTTATACGTGCACTGTGACTTCAGCAAATCAATCTTAATACCCTCATAGAAGATCTGAGTTAACACCTAACATCTGTGGATGCTACTGTCCACGAAAGTGTTAAATCCGTCTATCTTTTCATCATTAGTGTGGCAAACAATAAATGTATAGCTAGATAGATGAACAATTTCCTTATTTAAACTAGCAATAAAACAACAGTGGTGGTTGTTCACCCTTTAAGCATTAGGAGAGCGCCTCTTCAGGGGACACATGAATCACAATTCTATTTGAGATTAGGTATCTCATTTTTGATACACGTTTCATGACGATAAAACACAAATTCATTCACCGCTCCACCACACCAGCGCTTTTAGATTGGAATTGGATAAAACCAAAAATTTGGAAGGTGGAAAAGTAGTCCTTTTAATAGTTTATAACTTTCAGTGGTAGTACCAAGAATTACTGGTATCATCATTATTCTTTAAATAAGTCAAATTAAATTATCTATAGCCGATCCAAAAAGATTCAGTTTAGTGAAAATATCAACTTTAAATTTTACCATTACTTAGAATACTTGTCTATTCTAAAGTAGGATTTTTTTTTATTAATCAATTTTATCCTTCACGTATTTTTGACACAGTATACATTTTTATTTAAATTTCATAGTATATCTGTTTCATTAACTTTAGCACGATCAGATGGTGTGCCTACTTCACACAAATTAACCATTCGTAATTTTTTTAACATCTTTCGAGTTTACAACAGCCGGTGCAACTCGAGCAAAGTCAAGCAAAAAGTGGTAATAATTATTTTATTATTGCGTAACCACGTATCGTGTCAAAGCATATTATTGAGTTACAATATAAATCTTACGAACCATCTCAATGTACGAAAAATTACGATCAATAAATAATGAGTTACCACCACATAGTACCTATTTTCAGGAATCACACGAAAATCACAAAACAACGTATCAAATCAACAATCGATCACATAAGTATCAAAACAGACTTGAGACTACACATGCAAGTGACCACATACATTATGTGTCATCCAGAAATTGTATTAAAACAACATTTTCTCTATTCAAAGAAAAAGCAGTCTCAAAGTCAAAATAAAAATGGAACGACTGACCGTATGCAGCAATCTCCACCACCGTGCAGGCCCGGTGATGTTCAGCTCCTGATGATCATACTTTACCAGAAGCTGTCGTCACCTGGACACGCGACAAACCACTCTGCAGGTGCAGAGGGTCCACGCCATTTCGCACTCGCGACGCGGAATCCCACTTCTGATGTCGGAGCGTCGGGCTCTCGGACGGCACCAGAAGGGTCTCTCATTGAATTCATACTATCTACCTATGTGGGCGTATAGGGAACACGTGCGAGTGGACACTAACACTAATTATAATCACTGATTATAAACGACTAACTTTACTATAGACTAGAATGTAAAGAGTGGTTCGTAATTTAATCAATATTGTCCACAGTTAAATTTAACAGAAAGATCAAAGTTACTGAATTACTTTAACAAAGCTAGAGACGCCTAAATTAAATAGATTGGGAGCGATTGACGAATTTGTGAACCACGCCCAGTCAGCACCACGTCCAAAACCCGAATGTGCAATGACTCTAACACTGAGTCCCAAAATCTCTACGTTCCAGGGCTCTGTACCTGAAGTTTTTGTTAAGCTATTAATCCATCAATACTGCACTTGAACGGGTCCACAACTACGTCAGGCAACATGGAGATTTATGTCACCTTCGTTCCCAGGCGCGCACTTAACTCTGGCATAAGAGCTTTGGCGCTGCTTAAAATTCCATAGCAATAAACTAGCTAACACATTGAAAGTGTTGTGAGAACTATAACATTAAGTTATTTAATTTATTGCGCCCCGCGCGCCGACATATATTTTGAGACTATTTTCCTTAAATGTGGAAACCAATATTTAGATCTAATTCTTTCGACTGTTTTATCTACAGCAAAATGCCCTATATCGTCGTGATTAGCCAAATACATGTTTTTGGTCTAGTACCAATTTGGCATGATGATTTGCCAAATACGTGTTTTTGGTACTAGCCATCTCCTACCATACTCGGTTCGACGGTAAACCTTATTGCCCAGCAATTCATATTGATTAAAGATCTGTTGATTTGCGTCGGCCTCACCTGACAACAGAATATCCCTAATACTGCATATACTTGGGTCTTGAAGTTGCACAGATAGGAGCCAGTCGCCCTCAGTTATGGACATCACGTCATTATTCACCGAAATGCTTTTGTCCATGACTGGGTTGCGACTTAAAGCATCCACATGTTGCATCTGTGTCCCTGGTTTATGCATGATCTCAAAGTTAAACTCTTGAGTTTGCAAAACCCACCTACCGATACGCGGAATAATTTCCTTTTTTTGCAAAGCGTGTTTTACAGCATTGCAATCAGTAAAAATTTTGAATTCTATCCCGAGTAAATAGTGCCTAAACTTTTGCAAACCTGCTACAATTGCTAATAGTTCAAGTTCAAAGGAGTGGTACTTTTTTCATCATTATTAGTCTGGCGACTATAAAAATGGATTGGTTGTTCGCCATTTTCTGTAACTTGAACCATTATGCAGCCTAGACCATCACGACTGGCATCAGTATACAAATACACCGGTAAATTTGGATTAAATATTTTAAGGACAGCATTATCAATAAGAGCTTTTTATATCAATGACTGCTTGTTCTTGTTGAGATCCCCAACTCCAGATTGCCTCTTTTTTAATAGTTTTGTCAGAGGACTGCAGAGAGTTGCACAATTTTTAATGAACTTTCTAAAATAATTTATCAAACTTAAAAATTGGCGAAGTTGATGGACAGTTTTGGGAGTCGGAAATTCGTCAATGGCTTTTAATTTTTTGGAACTCGGTCGAATACCACTTTCAGAAACTTCGTAACCAAGAAACGTAATACTATTTTGAAAAAATGAACATTTATCTAAATTAATCGTTAAGCCATTTGAATTGAGAATTTCTAACACACTTTCTAAGCAAGCAGCATTTTCTTCTTTAGTTTCTGTGGCTATCAGCAAATCATCCATGTAACAAATCACTTTACCAAAACGCAGGTTTCCCAAGACAGTATTAATTAACCTTTGGAATACCGAAGGTCCATTGCTTAACCCAAAGGGCATTCTCAAGAATTCAAAGTGCCCATCTGGTGTAATGAACGCTGTCTTGGGTATTGCCTCTGGTTTTATAGGGATTTGGTGATACTCACTTTTTAAATCTAAAGAAGTAAAGTATTTACAACCCTGCAATCTATCAATTAACTCCTCGATCATAGGCATTGGATATTTCTCTTTAACTGTGATTTTATTTAGTAGACGGTAATCAATACATAGCCATTTTTCTCCTGAAGATTTGTCTACCAATAAAGCAGGGCTCGCATACGCCGAATTACTATGCCTGATAATTCCGTTTTTTAATAAATCATCTGTAATGTCGCGAGTAATCTTTCTTTCTGATTCAGACATTCGATATGGTCGAAAACAGACAGGTTTGGTAGAAGTTAACTCTATATCCAATTCCACACAATTAGTTTTGCCTAAAGTAGACAAATCTTCAGAAAAACACGAAGGGTATTTTGAGAGAATGGAATTTAATAAGGTTTCATTTTCAGTGGCACAGTTTATATTGGTATTTTCCGCATTAATGTTAAATATTCCCCTTGTTTGTATAGACTCAAAAGTTAACTTGTTTCCCACTCGAGAATACATTATGCTACTATCCTCAGTAAAATTACGGCCTATCAACACGTTGCACCCTGTTAGTTCATCAATAACATATAAAACCGTGACTAATTCCACTGTATCTACTTTCAAATTAACAGCAACAGCTTTTGAGATTTGGGTAGATGTGCCGTTGGTAAAACCCACTAAATTAATAGGCAGATTCAAATCAAATGTTTGTAAATTATATAATTTAACATAATCCCTTGTAATCAATGTGCATTCGCTACCCATATCAAAAAAAGCTTCACATTGGGAATTATTAAGTAAAACCGATTTACGAAACTTCTGCTTACTTTTGGGTTCACTAATCATTTTTACTTCCAAGTCACGTCTCAATTTTAGGTTTAGGTTTCGATTTGCATGCTTTTTCTAGATGCCCCCTCTTGCTACAAAAGCTACACTGGATATCATCCTTAATATTGCAATTATTTCGCCTATGACCTAATTCACCACAGCGAAAACACGATATATTACTGTTAGTTACATTATTCCCACTATTTGAAGACTCATTCTTAATGTCAGGTTTGCTATTAATATTTCCCTGCAATGATGATGATAAATTACGCAAAACCGGCTTTGTAGATGAAAAATTTTTTGGAAATGTATTTTTTTCGGGTATCGAATATATTTTGCCATGCAAAAATGACGCTAAATCATCACAACGCGGAAAATTCCCTGCTTCGGCGGCAGTGCTAATGTTTGGATCACCAATAGACCCTACTATAACGGACACTATATCGCGATCTTTGAAATCTAATTGCAGCCAGTCTATTTTGCCTTTTTGCTGGAAATAGAATTCGTAAAGAGATTGATTTGGCATGGGCTTGGTTTCTACCAACTGTTTTAATAAGGCATACATATTACGCTTAGTATGAAAAGTATTCGATAACCTCTTACGCCACTGCTTCCAACGCCAATTAGTCCACATAGTACACATTTTTTTGTAAAGAATCTAACCACGTTTTGGCTGTATTACGTAATTTTTGCAACCCCTGGTATTTAATCATACTGTCACACCATCCAAAAGCACGAGCGTTAGCCTCTAGCACATTAATCCACATATCTACGTCATCCACTAACGGGTCAAATTCGGGAATCACTGATGATAATACAACGTTTTGACTCACGGTTTAGTCCAATCAACGAGGCGTTTGTAACCCGAATAATTCGTCTGTCAATGAAACTTGGCACATGGTGAAAGTAGGTAATATAGATCATAGATATGCAAAAATCCAACAAAATTTTTTTTGGGAAGTTATGTTTTTGACCTAAACATGAAAATCGTTAATAACTCTCTGTGTAAAAATTCTCAGCCTGAAATTCTTTCTGTATACGTACCTATGTACTACTTAGAATATGTATGTAAAAGAATCCAACACTTTTTCGAATTCAGAGATACCTGAAATTTAACTTTTAACATTTTGCACTATAACTTCTACTGAAAAATTGCTCTGCTGATTTTTATTTTTTAGTACGCTTTTATATGTTCAACAAATACATAGCTTTTCACAGTAATCCAATAGATTTTCCTTTACTATGTTATAGTTCTTATTTTTACGTAATTACGTCGTGTGAATAATTGCTCCGTCCATTTTTATACATCTGTTGACCATTTGATAATATATTAAAACAGATTTATCAATAACACCGGTCAACAAAAAAAAAAATTGTTTTGCGCATGGATTTTACTTATTATATTCTGATTATATAAGCAAATTTATATAAAAAAGTGCGATTACAAATCGAAAATATTTGCTTTTTAAGAAGTTATAGCGATTTGAATTTTCCATCTTCATAGTAGAATGTCTCTAAAGATGCACGTCCCATTCTCATTGGGATATATTTATAAATAATTATGGGGGCTTATTCGCAAGAACAAGGGGCACGCTTTCATCAAAATATAGTGAGATTTGAGAGACGACGTTACCAAGGCCAGTATACTGAAAGCATGATAGGGTTAGATTTTTATGCGAAAAATCTTCTATGGAACGTGACAGGAAATTAGAACTTTTCATTTTTAATAAATATTTGGACTCTATTTTAAATTTTCTCTTGTGAGAATGAATCTTAAATGGATGTTTGGTATGTTTTAATAATTAGAAAGAATGAAAGAAAGAAAGAAAAAAATATATTTGGCAACAAATTGAATCATCTCTATGTTCATGTTTCATACATTCATTGATATGAATTTTTCTATTTTTAACACATAAAAGCAAATTCAGAACAATATTTTGTTGTTATTCTTAATTCTAGGTCATAAAGCAATAAAAATAAGCTATGCATAACCCGTGCGCAAAAATGCTGTAGACAGTTGTAATCCAACAAATTTTCGAACGTTAAATATACTTTTAAGGATATACCGCATGCGGGCAATGTAGTTCGCGGGCTAAAGTCAGCGATACGCTCTTATTACTACTCCCGTAAGGTTGACATTTCAAGTAACAGAAGGTAGACGCGTATCCATAGCCAGTTTTTCACCATACGCCTTAATTTTAAGTATTTGGTTTAATTATGTAATTTATGTACTAACATAGCGACTGTAAACCTAGATAATCGACATACCTACTTATTAAACAAGCTTATTTCACGTAATTATATACGTAAATTCTATTTACACTTATTTACCTGTCTTAAAAATAACACTGGGTGATTAAATTTTATCAAAATTACAAACTAAACATGCATTGTCAAAAGTTACATAAAAACATAAAGTTATTATTCCTTCCTTGCAAAAAACGGTTCTGTTTGACGTGACGGTGACATCGGCATCACGCATCTCTTTTTATTACACAAAGTTGCTGCTAGTGACATCTCGCTGGCTCAGTCATTTGTTGCTCTATTCTAAAGCCTGGTCCGTGAGCACGTAGAATTTTGTCCAATGACCCCTAGCTACCCATCCTTATCGCTCGCGCGTAATTATATTGCTATCACGACTGTGCGACGGGCGCACGCAGTGAGTGTGCGAGCGCGACAGCAACAGAATTACGGGCGAGCGATAAGGATGGGTAGCTTGGGTTCATTGGACAAAATTCTACGTGCTCACGGACCAGGCTTTAGCTAGGTAGGTGTAGTAAAAAACCTAAACTTTATGCATGCATAAATACAATGAAATAAAAACTTATCTTAACAAAACACACATAGGTATTCAAAAATCATTTTATGGCCGATATTCAATGAATTTAGTTTCGTATCGCTGAGTATTGCAATTTGAGGGTTCGATTGCCTGAAAAAATCGAACTGCCTAA
Source organism: Ostrinia nubilalis (assembly GCF_963855985.1). Classification (NCBI taxonomy): domain Eukaryota; kingdom Metazoa; phylum Arthropoda; class Insecta; order Lepidoptera; family Crambidae; genus Ostrinia; species Ostrinia nubilalis. The sequence continues at coordinate 12,194,352 of NC_087118.1, read as the reverse complement.
GGTGGACATCGAACCCACGACCTTTTGCGCGGTAATTAGATTATAAAAATATATTTTTTTCCCAAAAAAGTACCTTATATCAAACGATATCCTTAAATAAATCCACGTACCTAATTTAATCTAGAATTCATTTTCTTAAAGTTATTTTTTCCAGAAATAAATGTTACTTAATACAAAATGGTTCTAATGACTTTTATTTCCGTACCGCGCGGGAATAACTTGACATCTCGACCTGCACTTTTTTTTTTATTAGCTTTAGCGCTTCCTCTACCTTATACCCTACTGGTATAAAAAACTCAACTCGAAATACCCAAAAATACTTGAAATACAGCTCTTGTCTACCTATATACTTATAATAAATCTGTAGAGAGGTCAATTCTGTACATGAAATATATTTTCAAAATAACTATCAGGGGCTGATTTGTGATCGATACTGATGCCAAAAATGCAATCAGTTAAATTTTTGTCTGTCTGTCTGTCTGTCTGTCCGCCTGTATGTTCCTTATAGAATCAAAAACTACTCGACGGATTTTAACGAAACTTGGTACAATTATTCTTCATACTCCTGGGCAGGTTATAGTATACTTAGGAATTCCCACGGGAACAGGAATTAGCGGGAAAATCCTTTTGTATGAAAAATCTAAACCGCTTAAGTTGGACGCTTGAAATTTGGCATATAGGTACTTTAATAAACTTAAAGCTTAGTTACAACAAGAAATTCCCAAAATTCCCACGGGTACGGGAATTAGAGGGCAAATCCTTTTGTATGAAAAATCTAAACCGCTTAAGTTATACGCTTGAAATTTGGCTTGCAGGTACCTTAGTAAACTTGAAGCTTAGTTACAACAGGATATCGCAAAATTCCCACGGGAACGGGAGTTAGCGGGAAAAAACTATGTATGAAAAAATCTAAACCGCGTAAGATAGATGAAGGGGGTAAAACGGGATCCACGCGTACGAAGTCGCGGGCGGCCGCTAGTTCATAAGTAAATATCTCTTATTTAGGCAATAAATATTTGACATAACGATATATCCAATTAATATTATTCTTACAAACATTTATATTTCGATTTATCAATGTATGTCAGAACATGTATTTATTAATATCTCGACTTATACATTTATGGATTTTCGTTTTTAATTTGACAAAAACAGTTATCAAGTTATGGTCCACTCTGAGTACTAAACACATCCATGATATGTGCAGTTGTCTTGTTATGCACGTAGTCAAGAGTTTGGATATTTGGAGTTATCCAGCTATTACCTTCGTATAATCATATTATTATATGTGTCATTAGCAGTTGTTAAAATATAACATTGTCAGGATTTCGAGCGTCTTTAAATATTTTTACTTACCAACCCCTGAAAATATTTTTTTAATATATTTAAGCGTTAATTATTACTTATATTACTGTTTTCAATAGTTTAAAACTAAATTAACGTTTAAATAGCAAGTTGAAAGAAGAAGGATAAGTTTAGTCAATAGGTAGGTACTATCTACTAATGTTTTTTCATAACAGACTGATATTTCGTTTGACAACAGAATTTAAGTAAAAAATCTAATAATAAACTTTTAGGTCAATTTTAAGTTCCGGATAATTTTATTTTTATAGTCTATTTGACTTCAATGACATTATTTAGGAATAATGATGAGGTAAAAGTAAGTAGGGTCGATACGCCAGATCTCGTCCATTTAGTGAGTTGGTAGATTTGAGGAATAAAAATAATATACAATTTTTCGTAATCATTTTGAACGAAAAATTGTTGTCATTATGCTCCCTTTAGTCTTTATAAGTATAGTATTAAACTTGCTCTAAACCATTAGAAGTTTTAATATTATCTTTGTAATATTAATAAAATATAGAAAAAATGCATTCAAAATCACTAATAATTAATAACAGAATGGAAATAAAAAAATAAAATCTTACTAATTGGTATTCAAAATATTTAGGTATCACACTTAATAATTATAAACATACATATATTTTAGTTTATTTATTTTTTTGAAATTTCAATAGTATGGCTCAATTTGCAATATGGTATCCTCTCTAGGCACAGTTTGCTTTTTAATATTATTTACAACGTCTGTATTTAGAAAATAGTCGTGATAATGTGGACGCAAATTGGCTATCACAAGGGTAAGCTACATTAAGAGCGTGTATTAGCGTCCAGGAAAAGGCCTAAGTACTGAAAAAAATCTTTGTGTTCGATACGTACGTAAATAACGTTTTACATGATATAAAACATGCATTGTTTTGTATATTTTAATATCTTAGACCCAGTTAGACCAGACCGCGATCACTTCTGACGCAAAGTGGAAATTGCATTGTAGTAAATTCGCATCCACCTTTGTATGGTTTGTAGGGCCATACATTTATCTAAGTAGAGTTGTAGTTAGTTGAAGTAGAGTTGAAGAGCACGTCGAGAAGAAAAGATCTCCAAAGTTTAAAGTTTATATTGTAGTAAAATACTGACAGAGTTATCGTGGCAAATCTTTTCTTGAGTAGTAGTGTTACGTGGGGTGGTTGTTGACGTACTGAGTTATAATAAAGAAAAATACTTAAAATAGTAACTAACGCGCGCCCAAAAAGTAGGACGCAAACGTAAGCGTAAAAGTAAGTGCAATGTACGATGGCTTGCCCGTACATATTGGCAACCCGAAAAGAAAATAAGATGAACTAGGAAGTAAAACTATCAAGATTAAGATATGCCATTACAAAGCAAACAATTTTTTAAATACTAATCGTCAAAACTAAAAGTAACGTGGTTCTTCTTTGGTGCCGCAGTAGCAGGCGTTGGAGGCCGGGACTCGCGGGGGCGCGGCGCCGGCGGCTGGGCTGGGGCTGTGTGTTCTTGACCCACCCCGTAGTGTGTCTTTATTTCTTCCAGTTCAAATGCTTCATTTGTATGAGTTGTTATGCCGTTGTGCTTGGTACGGTAATAGTTGACAAGTTTTCTGGTAGTCCATACACTCATTCCAATTATTGCTGCACTGAGGAGTGCATAGCATTGGTGTATTGGTGAATGTCGTGATTGGAAATGGTTGTGGGTAAAACTTCGTTTTCGTGCAGGGAATGTAGTCGCTCGTCAATTTCTTGAAGTTCAGTATCATGTGTTTCTCGGAATACCTACTTTCCATGTCACATTATGGCGAGTTAATTGGATAATGTTGTTTGCCGTAGAGTTGAGTGTTGGGATTTCGGAGTAGTGGTCGATGTTAATAATTTTGCTGTTGTATTCATTGTGCGAGTGAATAGTGAAGTCCTTGGATTGTAATACACATCCTTGCGCTAGGTTTACTATTCCAGATGACGTCATAGAGTGCGACGTCACGTCAAAGTTGCAAACCGTGCGCAAAGTGCAAGCCTCGCAGCAAACGGCCAGCCAGCTGTTCGGTTCGTGTAATTCGATCCAGGCGTCATTGCACGACGCTGGCCTGACGTCACAAGTTGTCCCCGAGCTGTGACTCAATAACTTAGCCTCGCACGGAGCATTGTAGTTATGCAAGTTGAAAATAGGCACATTTTTATAACATAAGTAATTATCTGTTTTGACTTGAGTACAAAACTTCAAATCAGTTTCTGTAACAGATATGTAGGTGTTCTTGTGGAAGTTGACAGCAATGTATTGAGATTGCAAGTTTATAATTGTTGTACCATTTTCAGTCTTGACAGGCAGTGGAATCATCTTGTAGATGAGGAAATCTTCGTCTGAAGTGAGTGGAATGTGAACTTCAAACAAAAAGTAATCTGAAGTAACTCTTGCTTTTGCGTACAGTAGTTTGTAGACTGTTTTGATGTCTTCTCTTATGTTTTCCACAGGTAAGGTTAATGATTTCGGCAATTTTCCAGAAATGTCATTAAGTTGGTCAATCAGGTTTACTGGAGTAAGTAAGTGCACGTCCATATGTCCTTTATAGACGTCTGTGAGTGTGTCGAATAGCATGTCTTGCATAACTCGCATATTTTTAATGAGTAAATATGCCGTCAGTGACGCTGAGTTGAAATAACTAGTGGCCATCATGGTTTCCATAGTTGATTCGATCTTGGCTAAGTTGGCGTCAGTTTGGTTCATGTAGCCTTCCATCATGGAGACTTGGCGATTTATGTTGTCTTCAGTTTTCTTTAGCACCTTGTTTTCGAGTTCAGCAATCGAAGTTTGATTTTTTACCAGAGTAAGTAGATAGTTTTCATTGTTTTGTAAGGTTTCAATGTCCTTTTGGTACTTGTCAGCGAATTGTTGATCCAAAACTCCAAATAAGGTGTTAGCAATACTGCCAATGCCGTTGATCAAGCCTCGTTTTTTCCGTTCGTAGAGGTGTTTATGCGGCGCTAGCAGAATCATGTTGTAAAAGTCAAGAAGTTCCATCTCGTGTGATAATTGATCTAAAGTTGTTTTGCAGTATCTGGGATCCGTTTTGTCACACAGATCGCTTAAACCTTGAAGGTAAGTTTTGAGTTGGTCAACTTTAGTCCAATAATTAGTTAGATTGTAATACATAAGCAGTGTCCACTCATCGTGAATCATTTGTAGTTTGCCGACAGTGTCATAATATATCGGCCGGTCGGGTTCAAGTGTTGTAATACGAGCGCTTGACGCCGCTTCGCCATATGATCCAGTCAAAACAATAAACATTGTTAATAGTGCAGTAGTTAAGGCTGATAATCCTTTTGTCTTGCTATTTTTAGTTTTCGTTGATTGTTTTGGTGTGATTTCGTCTTGCTGGGGCTCTTCAGATGTGCATATTGGTAGTTTGGAGTTGATTTCAGTTTCCAATGGGAGCGGTGACAGTTTAACGACGGGGCGCTTTATAACGCCAGTTTGAGTTTTCAAAGTAGTCACTCGTACGTATCCGTCAGAACCGGGATGAGTTTCAAGCACACGAGCCATGGCCCATTTTCCAGGGGGCAAGTTGTTGTCCTTGACCAGCACGATATCACCTTCCTTTATGTTCTCAGATGCTTTGTTCCATTTGCTTCGTCCTTGTAGTTGCGTTAAATACTCGTTAGACCAATTTTTCCAAAATTGTTGTAGCATATTTTCAGTTAGTTGCCATCGCCGACGTAAGTTGATGTTGTCGTCACTGTGGTCGGCGATCGGCAGTGACATCACAGGGCCACCGGTGAGGAAGTGTCCCGGAGTTAAAAAGTTTTGAAATTCTTCAGGATCTTCAGTTAGTGGACACAGAGGTCTGGAGTTCATGCACGCTTCGATCTGTGCTAGTAAAGTTTGAAACTCTTCGAAGGTCAGTTTCTGATCTCCGAGTACACGCCGTAGGTGGTACTTCATGGATCTCACAGCAGCCTCCCAGAGGCCTCCTGCTGTAGGCCAGGCTGGTGCGTTGAAGTGCCAATCTACCTCCAGGTGTCCAATGTGGTCGAAAAACTCTGAAGAAAGTTGCAGATGGAATTGTTCGGATTCCTTTCGCAATACTTTAGATGCGCCGACAAAGTTGGTGCCGCAGTCCGAGTAGACATGTTTTGGAGTGCCACGTCGAGCACACATCCTTTGGAAGGCGGCAATGAAAGTTTCAGTACTGAGATTTGATACCAGTTCTATATGTACGGCTTTAGTTGCCATACAAACAAAGATAGCTATGTATCCTTTTGAAGTTTTAACGCCTCTTCCCTTGTTCAATTTGACGTCCACGTGACCAGTGAAGTCGACCCCGGTGTGCGTGAACGGCCGGGAAGGTGTTACACGTTGTTGTGGTAGGTCGGCCATAATCTGTTGGCTTTCAGTTGTTTTGTGTCGATGACACCGTATGCAATGACGTAATTTTGCTTTAACTGCCCGATTTCCGCCAACAATCCAGTAGCGTTGTCTTAGATGAGCCAACGTCAATCGAGCACCTCCGTGAAGTGTTGTAAAGTGAGCTTGATCGATAAGTAGACCAGTAAAACGTCCATTCCGCGGGATGATGGCGGGATGTTTCATCTCAAATGGTAAGTTGGAGTTGTTGATACGGCCGCCGACACGTATAATCCCTTTGTCGTCTAAGAAGGGGTTAAGTTTGAACATGCAACTTTTGTTCGAAATAACATCTTGTTTCATCAGTTGTCTGTACTCGTTATCGAACTCTGTACGTTGCACGAATTTAATTATTTGCTCATTAGCAGCTGATATTTCTGTAGTAGTCAAGTGTTTGGTGTCAAGTTTTGTCGTACGGCGCGCGTTTGTAATAAAGCGCAGTATCCACGCCGTGACTCTTGTTACACGCGACAATGAACTGCATTTATTTATTAAGTTTTCAATAAAATGTTCTTGATTTGTTTTCAGGGCTTCCACCATCTTGGTTTTAAGTTCAGTATTTGTAGTGTATAAACAAGTAATGTTTTTCATTGACTTTTCAGTTTCAACATTTTGAAGGAACTCGGGACCTTTCCACCACAGCTCAAAGTTTATTAGTTTGCTGGGGTACAGTCCTCGAGAAGCACAATCTGCTGGATTTTGGTCTGACTTAATGTACTGCCAGTTTGTTGATGGAATAACTTGCTTTATTTTGTTGACTCGGTTGGCCACGTATCTCTCCCATCTGGATACGTCTCCTTGCAGCCAGGCGAGAACAACTTGAGAGTCACACCATGCTCGAACGTTAATCGTGTGTCCTTTGAAGGCTTCTTTTATTTTCTGTACTAGTTGTGAGAGTAGTAGTGCACCACATAATTCCATTCTTGGCAGTGTTGTTTTTTGTGTCAAAGGGGCAACCCTAGTCTTTGCAGAGAGTAATTTTATAGTTGGAGGGCCGTCAGGGTTAGCGACATAACTGTAGATGACGCATGAATAAGCCTTCTCGCTTGCATCTGAGAAGCCAAGTAGTTCGATGTTTGATTGCTGGCCCCCTAGCCATCTGTCAAGTTTGACATCTTGGACTAGCGGAAGTTCACTTCTAAGCTTGACCCAATCGTCTTGAATGTCGGAGGGTAGAGCTTCGTCCCACCCTAACTTGGCCGTCCATACTTTCTGGAACAGTAGTTTTGCCGTAATGGTGACAGGTGAGAGCCATCCCAGGGGATCATAAAGTTTTGATATTTCTGATAGTAATGTCCTCTTTGTAAGAACAGCTTTCACGTTGCCTCCCAGTTCCCAATTAAAAGAGAATTTGTCAGTAGTGGGGTTCCAGCCGAGGCCAAGTGTTTTCAGTGATTCATCATGTTTGAAGTCGAAGTTGTTGCGTGATGAAATTTGATTTTCAGTTAAGTTATTTAGTAGAATGGGGTCGTTCGCTGACCATTTTCTCAGGTTCATGCCGCCCAGTTTTCGGTTTAAAGAATCTTTATTCTCATAAGAACAGGGTAGTTCACTTACATGAGATTATAATAATTTACAACAATTGTCTTGTGACGAAGCATGCGCAAAGCCCACAAACAAAAAATAATGTAGGTACATAAATAATTATTAACATTATTTCGAATAAGTAAACATCAGATCTGCAACTCCGTTGACACAGAAATAATGGCCCTCAAACTAACTATCATTTACTCAGTCAGGACTAGGTAGGTGTGACTAGGTGTAGTGAGTAAGTATTAGAAGGTCGATTAGCGATTGTTGAAGTTTGATTGCGTCATCGAGTACGTTGTGACCACTGACAAGGTCGTCCACGTAAAACTCATCTTGAAGTATGCGTGCTGCTTCTGGGTGTTTGTGACCGTCGTCCATTGCAAGTTGTTTGAGAGTTCTCATCGCAAGCCACGGAGCACATTTCATCCCATAAGTCACGGTACACAGTTCATACTCTCGGAGCCTTTCAGTTGGTGAGTCACGCCAAATAATTTTTTGTAGTTTCTGTTGATCTGGAGTTATTTCTATGCAGCGGTACATTTTCTCTATGTCCGCGGTGTATGCATATTTGTAAGACCTCCATTTTAAGATAAGCGCCTGAATATCTTTTTGTAGATTTGGGCCCTTTTCTTGTAGTTGGTTGAGACTGAAGCCACTTGTAGTTTTTTGAGAAGCGTTGAACACGACTCTCAGTTTGGTAGTAGTTGATTGTTCACGTAAAACGCCATGATGCGGTAAGTAATGTTGCGGTAGGTATGTAGGTATCGATGACGACGGCTTCATGTGACCAAGTTCAATGTACTCGTTGATAAAGTCTCTGTACATTTGAGCAAGTTTATGGTTTCTTTCAAATCGTCTCTCTAGTTGTAAGTATTGTGAGAGGGCGATAGATCTTGAGTTTCCCATTTTTTCTTCATAGTTAGATTGAAGTGGCATTTCAACGATGTACTTCCCGTTTGAGTGACGTTGCACGGTGTTTGAGTAGTGTTTTTCACAGAAGTCATCCTTAGACATGTCATTGTCGTCTTGGACGATGTCTTCGCTTTCCCAGTATTTCGATATTTCGTTGAGATCGATAAGAGTCACGTGACAGTTTAAAGTTTTCAGTTTGCCGCACAGAATCCATCCCAATTGTGTTTGTTGTGCAATCGGTGATTGTTGACTTCCTTTGAGTACTCCATCTAGTAAGATGTCGGAGTACACGTCGGCTCCTAGCAGTAGGTCAATAGGGCGCGACATGTGGAAGTCTGGATCTGCGAGCTTCAAGTTTTCTAAGTGTGGCCATTCATTTGGCTCAAATGACGAGTTTGGCAAGTTGTTAGTGAGCTTTTTCATTACGAGGGCTTGTACCTCAAACTCGTAACTGGAGTAAATGGACTTGCAAGACAGATTTAGACGTCCTTTGCAGTCTCCAGAAACAGATCCTACTCCTGTTACGGTTGCGTTCAGTCGCTTCCTAGGCAGACGTAGCAGTTGCGCCGCCCTTTCAGTAATTAAGTTCACTTGCGAGCCTTGATCTAGTAAAGCCCGAAGTTTAATTTGAGTGCCGTTTGCAGACATCACTTGCAGCTGTACAGTTGGCAGTGAGATCTCCACATCTTCCGTCGATAGATGATTGGAAGATGGTTGAGAAGAAGTTGAAAGTCGTGGTTTTGAGGTAGTTTCGTTCGATGTTTTAGTTGTTGGTGAATATTTCTTTGTAGAGTTGTGCAATAAAGTGTGGTGTCGCATGTTGCATTCTTTGCAAGTTTTTGTAGAATTGCATTTGTCGTTGCCGTGCCTGTATAAGCAGTTTTCGCACAAATGCAGTTTTGCAACAGTGTTATTGCGTTGAGTGGGGTTCATGTCGATGAACTTTGGACATTGCATCAACACGTGATTCTCGTTACAGTTTGGGCACTTTCCATAAGTAGTGTAATAAGTTTTCTTAGGTTCGTTGTTGTATTTCTTGAATGAATAGTTTCTCTCGCTAGTGTTCCACGATGTAATGTTTCTGTTTGAAGTTGAAGTCTTCGTAAAAGTATGCTTCTGATTTCGAGTACCAAAAGCTTCTTTTTTGGTGTTTTTCATGGACTCGTAGGCCATGAACTTGCACTCGAGAAAGTATAGAAAGTCGTTTAGTGGCTGCAATTCTCTGTGGTCTTGTAGTTCTTTCATGTATTCCGAGTAAGTACTTCTGTCGAGTTTTAGTGACATCAGGTGGACAATAAGTGGGTCCCACGTAGTCGTGTCAATGCCAATGTTTGTGATTCCATTCAAACATTCAGTGATGACGTCGTGCATCTTTTTCAAGTTGTAGCTATCAGGATTTTGTATGGTAGGCAAGTTGAGCATGGTGTTGATGAAAGATGTAAACTGAAGGCGTCGGTTTCCATAGCGTTGCGTTAGTATCTCCCAGCATGAGTTGTAGTTGTCGGCACTGATACTGAGATGCTGCACTATGCGTTCTGCCTCGCCTCTCAGTTTAGATTTGAGATGCTGCATCTTCTGAGCTTTGTTTATCATTGGATTGTTGTGAATGGTTTCCATGAAAAGATCTTTAAAGGAAATCCATTGAGTATAGTTGCCAGAAAATTCAGGTATTTCCATTTTCGGCGCTGATGTTTCGCAATGCACAGTCGACCATATTCTTGAGTTTAAAACTCGTCGGATGTCGTCATACTTGTCTTCCATTTCGACAAATATGTTGTAGTATTTGTCATTAGAGCCCTTGTACTTAGCTTCTAATTCCCAATGTAGTTTGTCAATGTCTTGCCACTTAGATTTTAGTATAGAGAGATGGTCTTGAAGCTCCCACTTCTCGCTGATTGTTTTGAGGTCAATTTTGGACATAGCACGATCAAGAGCCTTGAAGTTACACATTTGTTTTTCCAGCAGTGAGTTTGAAGATGAAGTTTCATCCGAGCTCTCCTCCAGCATTCCTGATAGGTCGAATTCCAGAGACTTGGGCTCAGATAGTTTTTTCAGTAAGCTCTCCATGCTTGTTCTAGTAGTTTCGTAAAGTTGTTTCGTATTCTCGTAAATGTTTTCGGTGAAGTAGTTGATGTTCTTGTCTTCGAACGTTTCTAGTAGTTTTTTATGTCGTGCACTGAAGTCACTCCACTGTGCCTCGAGAGACTCCAGACGTTTAAGTAAGTATTCTTGGTTTTTTCGGTTTTCGCTGTCTTTCTTGTAGTTAGAGCAGAGAGTTTTGATGTTGTTGAAACACTGTTGTTGTAGTTCCAGCATGATGTTGTTGAAGTAGTTAGTTGATTGTAGTTGTAGAAGTTGGATGAAGTTTCGTAAGTAGTTCGTAGCTTAGTGATCTGGCACGTAGTTGACGGTGGCAGATGAAGCTTGGTGTTGGTTCGTTCCAGGAGGTAGTGTAAGTACGTGATAGGATTCCTCTGCGATATGTGCGCCTTCTCAATTGATCTGGGGATTTCCTCTTCCGGAAGGCCAGTCAACCGATTCGCTACCGCAGATTTATCACTGATCACACACTGTACACTTCACTGGTGAATTTATACTCGAAGGACCATTAAATGTATGGTTTGTAGGGCCATACATTTATCTAAGTAGAGTTGTAGTTAGTTGAAGTAGAGTTGAAGAGCACGTCGAGAAGAAAAGATCTCCAAAGTTTAAAGTTTATATTGTAGTAAAATACTGACAGAGTTATCGTGGCAAATCTTTTCTTGAGTAGTAGTGTTACGTGGGATGGTTGTTGACGTACTGAGTTATAATAAAGAAAAATACTTAAAATAGTAACTAACGCGCGCCCAAAAAGTAGGACGCAAACGTAAGCGTAAAAGTAAGTGCAATGTACGATGGCTTGCCCGTACAACCTTATTTTAAGTGTCATTTAATAAAGTACAATCACCGATATCATTATCCGTATTGTATGGTTCATGGTTAAGGCTTATTAGTAGGGAATTTAGTGCAAGAACCCCTCCACTTTGGTATAGAAGGATCATTTTTGCAACAGTGGTTCTTTGGGTGCTCCTGAGTGGATTTCCGTCGGTAGACATCGGGAGCCCCCCCTGTGGTAGCAGGGGGAGGGGGGGGGGCAAGTTTCCTTCCGCCGCACTTCACTTTAAGGCCCATATCTTCAAAACTATGGGTATTAGGGCAAGTGTGGTATCATTTTCGGATAATTAAAGGATGGCGAATTCATTTCTAGAACAAACTTTTTGCCTTTTCATACAAAAAAATTTAAATATTGAGTAAAATTCACAAAAACCAAAAAGTATTTTTTTAAATAAACGTCGTTTACTTTTAAACCAGTGGAGATAATCTAATAAAAAAAATATGACCTGAAAGCTACATTTATCAGGATTATAAAAATATAACATTGTATGGTATTTTTTTTGCAAAAAGTAGGTGAAAAAAATTTTTTCTTCAGGACACAGCGGGCGAATTTTATTGCTCATCGGAAAAAAAAATTTATTTTATCCATGAATTCATACTATTTGGTTCATAAGCAAGCAAGGATTATTATTTTAAAATTTATTTAGAGTTGCTGGCACATCAATCTACCATAATTTGTATTTTTTCGTCAATTGATTTTGAACTCTATGTGTGAGACATAAGGTTGAAAATAGCTTAAATACATTTTAATATTGAAAATATCATAAGAAGAAAGCACTATCTAAAGAACTTTAATTTGTCTAAACGTCTTAATGATTATTATTATTTTAATTAACACTTTTATTTCTACATACAATTGTACCAGTGATTTAACGGAAAGGTAAGTGTGAGGAAAATGAGGTTTCACAATCATAGTACAGGATATATTTTTAGCACAAAGGTTACGGCTGTGACCTTTTTAGTTGTTTTTTTCAGACAGCACCAGCTTCTGCACTACTTCTTGCACTTACATCTCACCATTTCCAGGCAAACCTCGGCAGCTACGGGAAAACCGGTCCATGTAGGCTCCATATTGCTATCGGCTCTGGTCCACCCCCAACCAGTCGGGTAAAGGGAAGACTGAGTCGGTTGCTTGCAACTAATCCTATACGCGAACCCCTTGGATTGATCTAATAAGTAAGTGGATAGATCTTGAACAAGGGATGACTAAAAAGAGGACCAAAATCCCAACAGAACAGCCTAATCTGGTTTACTGATAGCTCAAAGTCACGAAGACAAAGAACGCCCCGGGTGCCAAGCATCAGAGGGTGACACATGTCGCACAGATTAGTACTCACTGGCGCATCTGCATAACAAGTCTGCGGTCTATGTCATTGTCTTTCAATCTTGGAATCGGTAGATAACCCCAAAATCGTGGGGGTTACCAGAGGGTGCCTTAGGACTTACGCCGCCACTGTAAAGATGGCCTTTGGAACGGGAACGGGCGACTACTGTAAACACTTCGAACATAGTGAACGCTTAAAAGGAGGTTTGCTACAGTGTTTCAAGCTGAATTCTACGCTATGATATGTGTGCACTAAAGAACAGGGGTGTAAAAAACGCAATATTTACATGCTGATCCACAGCCAGGCAGCACTCAAACAAAAAGCCATCGCCACATTGAAGGTTGAGTCTAGAATTATTCTAGATAGATTAACAAACTCGGAAGGCATGAAAGTGTCCCTGATGTGGGATACCTGGACATACACGGATCAAATGCAATGGGAGAGCCGACAGTCTAGCGAAACTAGGGTCAGAGGCGATACCTATTGGGTCAGAACTGATACTTACCTTTATCTAACGGCATACCTCATGGCCATAATATGGCCATATCCAAGAAGCACAGTGCTAAATGGAAAAGCTCCAACGATATAAGATTAACCTCTCCAAATCATTCCTAAAGGGAAACACAAGGTCATGGAGAAAACTCATTAAACGGAAATAAAAGGTACCTAAGCCCAAGCAATTACTGATACGCAAACTGGGCATTATGGAACGAACCACATGTCCCACAAAATAGGCCTAACAACAGAAGACAGCTCTCGAGCATGTGGAATACATGTGGGGTCCATGAATCAATACTGTAAGGATGGGTCTGCTTGGGTCAGCATATCCGGCATCAAAAGACTTAGAAGGCTTCACTCAGACGCTTAATTCACCTAATGGATAGGATTTTTTTGGATGATAGGGAATAAAAAAACGGAGCATAAAGATCCTAATGGGTCGCTGTGGACTACGCTTAGACCTAGCTTAGCTTAGGCCCTACATAAGATAACCCAGACATCAGCAGCAGCTTTGTATCAGCCTTGGCTACTGGCAGTATATCAAGGGATTCGCGTATAGGATCAGGTGCAAGCAACCGACTCGAGTCTTCCCTTTACCCGACTGGTTGGGGGTGGACCAGAGTCGATAGCAAGATGGAGCCTACATAGACCGGTTTGCCCGTAGCTGCCGAGGCTTGCCTGGAAATGGTGAGATGTAAGTGCAAGAAGTAGTGCAGAAGCTGGTGCTGTCTGAAAAAAACAACTAAAACGGTCACAGCCGTAACCTTTGTGCTAAAAATATCTCCCGTACTATGATTGTGAAACCTCATTTTCCTCACACTTACCTTTCCGTTAAATCACTGGTACAATTGTATGTAGAAATAAAAGTGTTAATTAAAATAATAATAATCATTAAGACGTTTAGACAAATTAAAGTTCTTTAGATAGTGCTTTCTTCTTATGATATTTTCAATATTAAAATGTATTTAAGCTATTTTCAACCTTATGTCTCACACATAGAGTTCAAAATAAAAATACCAAAAAAATACCATACAATGTTATATTTTTATAATCCTGATAAATGTAGCTTTCAGGTCATATTTTTTTTATTAGATTATCTCCACTGGTTTAAAAGTAAACGACGTTTATTTAAAAAAATACTTTTTGGTTTTTGTGAATTTTACTCAATATTTCAATTTTTTTGTATGAAAAGGCAAAAAGTTTTTTCTAGAAATGAATTCGCCATCCTTTAATTATCCGAAAATGATACCACACTTGCCCTAATACCCATAGTTTTGAAGATATGGGCCTTAAAGTGAAGCGCGGCGGAAGGAAACTTGCCCCCCCTCCCCCTGCTACCACAGGGGGGGCTCCCGATGTCTACCGACGGAAATCCACTCAGGAGCACCCAAAGAACCACTGTTGCAAAAATGAGCCTTCTATACCAAAGTGGAGGGGTCTCCATACAAATCATTGCACTAAATTCCCTACTATATAGACTGCGATAAATCCCAAACTAGACCTAAATATATTAAAAACTTACCTTGAAACACGCACCTGCTCATGTGGGATTTGTTTTTGGCAAAAACGGTAGCATGCTATAAGACTTTTTTAATGTGGGTTTACGTGTCATACATTCAGGAAATCATAGCAATAGCTTTTGTTCTAGAGTGATCCGTTATTTGGACGTGAACTGGACGGTGGACGCGAAAGGGCATGTCGACCTTACGCAAAAATGTATCCATCTAATTTTGATTATTTTAAGCTTAATGGTAAGCTTAAAATAATTAAAATTAATTGTGCTTGTTATGAAGCATGGCTTTTGTTCGTTTATTTGTCTTTTTTAAAATTTTAAGTAAACGTACAATTACCTGATCAAAAGCGATCATAATCTGCGATTATACAGGGTGTTAGGTAAATGGGTATATGAGCCGACACTAGCCCATGTTAACATGGTCATATAAATGGTATGGTGAAGTCAGAAATTTGATATCTTCATTTTAATTTTTTTAATTTTCATACAATTTTTTTTTTATAAAATCCGATTTGTATGAAAATTAAAATAATTAAAATGCATCTGCATATTGATATCTATCAATTTTCTGACTTCACCATACCATTTATATGACCATGTTAACATGGGCTAGTGTCGGCTCATATACCCATTTACCTAACACCCTGTATTTGATTTTTCTAATAAATTTGCTACTATTTCATTGCAAAAGTGATAAAAATATGTTCTATTTTTATGTTTTGTTTTTTTTACTTAAACTTCATTCAAAATAATTAACTTAAATCCAATTTTTACACCTTAAATATTTGTTTTTCTTTGGTGAATAACTTGACAAATCGTCGGTACACAACTTGACAAGTCTTTTTTTTAATAGATTAAGAAGATAATTTAATCAAATTCTTACGCCAATCGAAAGATATGCATCAAATTAGGTTATTTCAATCATAAAAATATCAATTATCATTAATTCCGATTTACCAGGGAACTCTAAACTTTAAAATCGCTCCCCTGAAAAGTACGCAAAAATGACATGTCAAGTTATTCCCGCGCGGTACGGATTTAAAAAGAGGCTAAATGATTCAAGCGCCATAAACTGAAAATATTAGGTCCAGAAAAGAGGGTTGAAGCGACACACAGGGGGTTATTTACTGTAAGGCTAATTGTATTAACAACCATCGCTATATTAAAATGATTCAAGCTAGTCAGTTCGTTTCTCGAGATTATTGACATGTATGTACCTATTGGACCAAAGATTCAACTAGGTAAGTCCAATTTGGAGAAAGAGGTCAATCATCGAATCCACGTTGGCTCGGCTGGGCAGCGTTCGGGAAGCTACATAACATCTTTTCGTCCAAAATACCTCAATGCCTAAAGACGAAAGTCTTAGACTTGACTTACTTCAGTGTATGTTAACAGTGATGACATATGGCTCCAAAACGTGGCCATTTATTATAGACCTCACAAAGAAGATAAAAGTTTTACAGAATGGTGGCTAAAACAAAAATATTTTATAGTATTTTAAAATATTATGACGGAATAATATCAGGACAATCAAATAGGACACAAAATAGCTTTTTAAAGTATTTAATATTATTTGGTCCTAAAAGGTGATACAGTGCGCATTCCCAGGCATGCATAAGTTTTAGGTGCCAAGCAACTGCGAAATTTTAGTTTATTTTTACTTCCTGCTCTACAAGTTAAACAAGTTAACGCAAACGTGGTCGCCCCAAGCAAACTTGGCGGCGCACTGTGGCAGACGAGGCGAAAAAGATCGGCTCAAGACCGAACGCGATGGTAAGTCAAGTCTACAAGTTATAAAAAGGCTAACTTAATTGTAGTTCTATATTACTTATAGGGACCTGAATGGAGCTCTTAGAAGATTAACCATTTTTATTGGAAGTTTTAGTCTTACTTCCGCTTGGATTGAGATATTGGCCAAACCGATCGTCCTATATTCTTCTTCTGTTAAACCAGTGTCTAGTGCGCTTTTGGCGGTCAACTTGAGATCCACCTTTCCCTTCGAAGCAGTCAAGAGTGAGCTTGAGCCGAGGACGAATGTCCAATTTGAGAACACTGTCGGGTAGGTCACTAACCGTTCCCATCCGCCAAAACAGTAGGAAACTGCGTATCTGACTACGCCTCCACAAGCAACGTCAACGCCTCAACGTGACCACGCGCTCTACATTATTGTAACGAAGAAGAAGAAAGGACATTCTGGTCCAATGCAAAAGTGTCGGCCTTATGGCCCTCTCTTCTGCAGTGGAAGCAGAATCTGTTACGTTTGATGCTAGCAATGTAAATAAAGGCTTTTAAAAGCGCTTCTAAACGTCCCAGTATTAACCCTACCACTGCTTCAGGACAATAAATGGGCCAGTGCTGAGAAGAAGCAGCGCAAGAAACTCAGTCACTATAGTCGTACATAAGCATTAATGCGAGCTAGGCAGTTTAAAGAATCTAAACAGTTTTATTTCTTATTATAATCATCAATTTTATAGTAGCCTTTTTTCATTAAGCTGTTTTTAATATGTACTTTAAATTTATGAATGGGCAATTCTACAACAGTTTATGGTAATTTATTAAAAAGTTTAATACCATTTTTCCATAAATGAATTACCAATCTCATTTGGTACTAGCACAGAATAAGTAATAGTACAGGTACAGAAGGATTACTCCGCAAGACGATTTAAATAAATGCGAGTCTTGCTACGACGCGATACAGTGGAATTCAGCTCGCACAGCACTACGTACCTACAATTTTATTCACCTACAAGTTTTGTCTCTTTCTATCGCGTGCCTCTGAACTCTTCTTACGCTGTTAGGGTTGCTGTCTAGTGAAAAAATAATTAATCTACTTATTTGTAATGAGGTACGTATGTAGGTAAGGATGCATTCATTATGGAAAACCTTGGGAGAGGCCTTTGTCCAGCAGTGGACGTCATTTGGCTGAAACGAACGAACGCATTCTGAGCAGTAGTCATAGTAGGTTAGGTTCCTATACTATCCTAAGAATTATTGATTACCTACATGGCCAACATACCTTTCAGCATCTTTGGGAAGCGAAAAAAAAGATAAATCCGGTAGATTTCTTTTCGAATTTAAACACCCGAACGCCGCACAATATTTCTTTCTCTTTATGTCCATTTTTAAATAATACTTCGATCATAGAATTATAATCATACTACAACGCACGCCAGCGTCCTGACGGGCGCGCGCGTGTCACTCGACTGATATAATACCCGCCGGCGGGGCGCTTCGCTGTAGGTAATTATCGGATGTACCGCGCGGAGTGAGCCAGGCCTGGTACTAGGCGGAGGACCCGTTACTCAGTACCGAATATATACGGTTTGTTACAGCTCTTAATTTTGAATATTAATTTGAAACCTCGGCTCAAGCCGTATCTTGAGGACGGGTTTGAGAGAAACGGTACATATCTGTTTTGTCCAAAACAGATGACTTCAGCGACACAGGGGGCACGCGCGGCCAAAATGCATTATCTTATCCGACAATTTACACAAAATATTGCCTATTATTATTTAGAACTCACTTGCACAGAATACTGTACAGAAGGCGGACTTAATGCCAGTCATCTATCTTAACGAACTAGCTTTCCTAATTTCGGTAAAAGAAAAAGGTTTTAAATTTCATCACTTACATTTTTAATAATTTATGTCTGATGCGGTGCGACAGATGGTTGTTAAATTAGTTCGAGAAAAAAAGTCTATCCATCCACCAAGTAACAAAAATTTCCGTTAAATATCAAAATATTTTAAGCGCATCGTATTAAAATAAGTTGCAGAATAAATGTTTTAAGTGACAATAATGTATTTCACTACTACACACAACTATTAATTTGTGAATTACTAGCGGCCGCCCGCGACTTCGTACGCGTGGATCCCATTTTACCCCCTTCATCTATCTTACGCGGTTTAGATTTTTTCATACAAATGTTTTTTCCCGCTAACTCCCGTTCCCGTTGGAATTTCGCAATATCCTGTTGTAACTAAGCTTTAAGTTTACTAAGAGACCTTCATGCCAAATTTCAAGCGTCTAACTTAAGCGGTTTAGATTTTTCATACAAAAGGATTTTCCCGCTAACTCCCGTTCCCGTGAGAATTTTGCAATATCCTGTTGTAACTAAGCTTTAAGTTTACTAAGGTACCTGCATGCCAAATTTTAAGCGTCTAACTTACGCGGTTTAGATATTTTCATACAAATGTTAGTAGGTATGTATTGGGCATTCTAATTCACTTTTTTCTTCACCATTCGCTCTCTTCGATCGCTCATTCGAAAAAAGTGAATTAGTCATGCCCAATACATACCAAACGATTGTAATAATCAGAAAACATATCCATGATTGCTTGAACTACAATGCATGGATTCTGCGCACCTTATTATACTTACCAGAGCTAATGAACTTCTTTAAACTGAACTATTTAAATGTTTTAACGCGATGAATATTGTCATTATAATTACGCTATTGCAGCACAGCGGACCTTTTAATTAGATAAATGAAGTTCCTGAAGCAAAAAGACTCGTTAAAATTAGAATGTGTTGGTCCTGTGTCATTAACTGTACCAAAACGTCATGGTAAACTATTACCTAACACTATACGCAGCCTTGTTTGTGGTCCATCCAATTGCGGAAAGACAAATTTAGTTATTAGCTTACTGTTACATCAGGATGGTCCGCGTTTTCGTAACCTTTACGTGTATTCTAAATCTTTGTATCAACCTAAATACATATTTTTAGAACACGTGTTAAATAGGGTTGCAGGCATATCTTATTACAAATATAATCATAACAGTGAAATATTGAGCCCGCATGAAGCTTTGCCTGACTCAATTATTATATTCGATGACGTTGCTTGTGAAAACCAAAATAACATCAGGGACTATTTTGCAATGGGTCGCCATAAAAATATTGATTGTTTTTATATTAATCAAACTTACACTAAAATACCCAAACAACTTGTGAGGGACAATTCCAATTTGATAATATTATTTAAGCAAGACGATATAAATTTGAAACATGTTTATGAAGAACATGTAGGATCTGATATGACATGGACTCAGTTCCGCGAAATGTGCTCTACTGTTTGGAGAAAACCTTACAGTTATGTCGTAATCAACAAAGACTGTGAACGAAATAAGGGATATTATAGAATGGCATTCGATACGTTCATAGTAGTCGACTAACAATGGTGGTGTAACATTCATAAATAGATGTTATATTGGTAATTAATCAGTTTCATTTGTGATTTCATGCTGAGTGGAAACTTATTAATATGAACAGAAATTTAAAGGAACAAATTGTTAAATCAGCAAAAGCTGTAAAAAGGAAAGTTAAGATGATAAAAAATGCTAAAAGTGCTAATGACGTTGCTTTGGAAACGATGTTTAAGCCTATTGTTGATCCACTTAATCGATTGGCAAACAAACCTTGTGAAAAACAGAAAATAAACGAAGACGAAACTGAGCAATATCTTTCTATAAAAAGAGCTAAGTACAGTGAAAGCGAGTCATCGAACTCCCAAAGCGAAGATTATGAAGAATCTGTAGATGAAGAAGAAAACTCGACAGATGACGTTTTTCGAACATCTGACAAAACCCTCACGACATCGCCACCTGAAGAGCATAACGTGAGCGAGAATTCATTTAAGTCCCTTCAGTCTTCTCCATCAAGTGTTGGAAACGCATCATTATCATGGTCCACGTCATCTGATGTGATGAAAGACGTGCCTTATGGCGTTAGAAATGAACGAGGGAAACTTATGCTTGGAAAATCACGTGTTTACGATGATGGTCGAACACTAAAAATCGGAAATCGAGTCATGGAAAACACTCAAGGTCTAAAGGAATTATTGTATAAAAAGATTCCAAATCTAGATATTGTTTCAAAGGATGATTTGGAAAACTATAAACTTTTACTTATAGACACTAATGCACATAGGCGAAATTGGGATGCATCCAAACCAGTCAATAGTAATAAGGGATTTAAATATACGAATGTAATAAAACCATTATTTAAATTTGCACGAAACGTAACTAGTAGCATGGAAAGTGTTTCACAGGGGCGAGGTATTGATATTTAAAAAAAAGTAAAACCTGATACCGATTTGGTTTATTGGGACGATCCAAACGAATTAGTCGAACGATTAAAATTACTACTCGCATCAAGAGAAGCTGGCAACACTGGAGTAGATAATGAAATTTATGCAATAATCGAGGAACTGTCTGAAGCTGGTATAATAAATGTGAAATATAAACATCATCAATCAGCTTAATACAACAGTCTTAATTGAGCAAAGAAAGCAGAAAGGTTGCAATGAACATTGATAAATTTGGTCATCACGTACATAAACGTTTACGACTATCTGAATTTATTGACACGCTCGCTGAAACATTAGTTAAATCAGATACAGGTGACTTCGATTTGAAATCTTCGCGATTAAAGGGATTACAAACTCCTGAAAATGATGATGAAGCTGTGAATAAGGAATATGTCGATAGATGCATTAAAGAACTTAAAAATGAAATGAAAAAAATTCAAAGTAATTTAAAAATTTACTTGAACAATTTAGAAAAATTAACTTCTAGTAATTTAAGTACATTGTATTACACAAAAAACGAAATCGATCGCATGATTGAAGCAAAAACAAGTAAAAATGAGTAAACTAGACATAGTTAACGAACTTCACAAAGCAGCGAGACGAAATTTTTTTCGTAGGCATACAATTATAAAAGGAA
Source organism: Ostrinia nubilalis (assembly GCF_963855985.1). Taxonomy (NCBI): domain Eukaryota; kingdom Metazoa; phylum Arthropoda; class Insecta; order Lepidoptera; family Crambidae; genus Ostrinia; species Ostrinia nubilalis. The sequence goes on along the minus strand of NC_087118.1, from coordinate 12,173,164 downwards.
TAGATGATTTATGGCAAGCAGATCTTATGGATTTTAAAAAGTTTTCTCAATTCAATAAGGGATATAAATATATTCTTATTGTAATAGATGCTCTATCCAAGTATGTATGGATTAGTCCTCTAAAATCGAAAACAAAAAAATGTGTTTCGACTGCAATGCAAAATATTTTATTGGATTCCACACGAAAGCCAAAAAATTTGCAAACTGACTTAGGAACAGAGTTTTATAATGATATATTTAAACAATTAATGAAAAAATATAAAATAAACCACTATTCCACATACTCTGTAAAAAAAGCATCTATAGTAGAACGTGTAATAAGAACGATAAAATCTCATATTTACAAACTGTTTAGTTTACATGGACGTTATATATGGCTAGGAAACAATATAAACTCTGTATTGAAAGAGTATAACAATACTGTGCATAGAATAACGAAATTTAAGCCTGTCGATGTTAATACCTCTAATCATATCTTAGTTAGATCAAACATAATTAAAACCCAAAAACAGAAAAAAAATCTTAGATCAAAATTAAAAGTTGGTGATTTTGTTCGCATAAGTAAATATAAAGGAGAATTTTATAAAGGTTATACCCCTAACTGGTCAACGGAAATTTTTCGTGTAGTAAAAGTTAATCAAACAAATCCTGAAACATATACAATTGAAGATAAACACAGGCAAATAATTTTAGGCACGTTTTACGAATACGAATTACAAAGAACTAAGTATCCCGATCATTATCTGATTGAAAAAGTTATTAAAAGAAAGGGAAGTAAACTTTTTGTAAAATGGTTAGGTTTAAGTAATAAAGAAAACAGTTGGGTTGATAAGAGTGAATTAGTAGGTACAGTAAATGTGTATATATATATTAAGCAAACTTATTTTTCGCATTCACTTTAAATTTATTGATGAAGGAAGGCAGTGGTATTATTAATAAGTTAATAGACAATTTACCTTTTGAGTTACATTTACCTGGATATCAATTTTGTGGCCCCGGAACAAGACTTCAGAAAAGGTTGCAGAAAGGTGATCGTGGTATAAACAAATTGGATAACGCGTGTATGTACCACGACATTGCTTATTCAAACAGTGATTTAAACAATCGACACAAAGCCGACTTAGAACTTTTAAATATGGCGAAAAAGAGACTAAATTCAAAAGATGCTGGAAAAGGAGAAAAAATCGCATCATGGATAGTAAAAAATGCTATGAAAGCAAAACTGAAGGCTGGTGCTGGTGTCAAATCGTTTATGTCGGGTGTGAAAAAAATACGATCTCAATTAAAAAAATTGAAATCTATAGACAATCAATCAGCCATTAAATATGCCTATGCGGCAGCAAAGAAAGTATTCACAAATAAAAAAGGAATACGTTTACCACGCCGTATTGCTATTCCAAAATGTGGAGGGCTTTTGCTATATGTTTATTGTCATCTGTCGTAAAAAACTTAGTAAATGATATGTAATTTTCTTTATTTTTAGCTATAACCTTGATGGGTCCTGATGTTTGTCCCAATTGACAAATAAATAAATGGCTATCGTAGCCCGACAAGTTATGAAAAAATACAGGTACGAATTGCGGTAAACGAAAATTAAGATTACAGTAAGAATGTGCCGCACCGCGATACTTGCCTGTCAGGTGACAGTGGTCTCTAACTCTATCGTCAAATAATAATTGATTGCACAAATAACAATATTTTGTTTTTTGAAACATTTCCACTTCGTAATTTGTTAATTTTTTCATGGGGATTGGATTTTTGTAAAGTTGTAATATTCTTGATACATCTCTCTTAATATTTTTTATAAAAACTTCAACACAATCTTCACCGCGGTAAGATACGTAACGGTTTAATAAACTATTATAAGAGCAGACAACGTAATAAGCAAAAGCAGCTGGTATGTGTTTTTGAAACGTTTCGGTACAATTTGAACTCGGACCATCCGGACTGGTTTGCAAAAGGGATTCGAAATCCGCGTATATTACAAACGGCATATCCTGCATTTTTTCAAAATTCTTAAATTCAATAAGTGTACCACGCTTCGGCAAAATAGTGGTGACACCACCACACACATGAGAATTTAATTTATGTTCATTCTCAAAAAATATCATACAATCGTCACAAAAATATATTTTGCCGTGATGCTTAGTTATTTGCGATCTCATTAAACGAGTAAGATTTTTTATTAAACAATAATGAGAACAATTTCCTCTTTCTATGTACAATAAGTTTATATGGTTTCTTTTTTTATTCTGGGTTCGATATAACGGACCAACAATATTTGTTTTATTTTTGAGCCCATAAACATTAACGCTTATACTAGGATTATTTTTTTCAAACGTTTTTATATCGGAAAACCTCACGGGAAACGACATATTATTTACATTCACTACGTTTTTAAAATGAGGATAAGAAGAAGTTCGATGCGCATTGTTTTTAGCTGGGAACAACGCAGCTATGACGCTCCACAAGAAACAAAACTCGTCTCTATTTTGAATGTTAATGCACGCACGTTTAAGCTTTATAGCTTTTGGCAAGTCGATAAATTTAGATGCTCGAAGAGGATTATACTTATTGATATTAACTTCCAAGTGACAATTACGTAAAAATAACCAGCCGCTGTCCCGTTCTTCAAATTCGTCAATTTTACTTGAAATGATGTCAACTATTTCAGAAAAAATGTCTTGAAAATTAAAATTCCTGTGAATGATAATGTTTTCCGTAGCGAAAGACTTTATTTCAGTCTTGTCAGAATCATTGGTTCTCAAATGGAATTCAGCAAACAATTCAAAGTTCACCTTAATGGTGTCGAAAGTTAACTGGCGCGCGCGGAGCAGCTGCAGGACGCGCGCGCGCAGCCCGCGCAGGAACTCGGCCGGCGGCTGCGCGGCGCGCTCGGGCTCGTCCGCGCCGTAGCGCAATCGGTACGATGCGATTCGACTACGGAAAGCACTGGCTACTTTTTCTATACCATCACATACTTCAACGGCTGAGTTATTTTTATGAATCGTACTTCTAAGATGAGCTGAGAAAGCTTTACTTTTGACGGAAATATCACAAACCGAACAGTATATAGATCTGTTCGACATTTTTAATATTTAATTTTATGTTACAAATACAAAAGTTACTTAAGGAAAGGGTTGTTATAAATAAAATCAAATAGATTGAGCACTCAGTACGTTATAAAGTTATAATCAAGTATTTATTATTTCAATAACTTACAACTAAGATACAAATTATAATAAAAACTAAAACTACTCGTACCTAAATCTACCTACTTCCTATTGGGGAAAAATGTACCTTCCTCAACGAATTCTGCGCGCGCTCTCTTAATAAACTGGCGCAAGAGATTCACTTCCTCAGCGTCAGAATCCGCCTGGTACTTGAGCGCCAAGACCGATTTCTCCCAGCGATCCTTGGGCGCCACCGAGCGGATGTCCTTGGCGTTGTAGAGCCGCAGCTCCACGAACAGGTCGCCGGGCAGGCTGGCGGTGCTGCGCAGGTTGCCGTCCGCCACGCGGCGCGTGAGCACGGACTGCAGGCGGCCGGGCGCGGCGCGCGCTCTGCTGGCCTCGACGTCTTCCTCGTCGTCCAGCTCCAGCTCCCAACCGTCAGCCCGAGCTCGTTTGCGCTTCAACGCTGCAGGTCTCTTCGTCTCTTTGCCGACTCTGAAAAGATCAATCATCGATAAATAAATGATAGGTACAACTAACATCTTATAAATTAATTAATATGACGTTTATAATATCTTTACTATCAAACAAAAGAAGATGAATTTAAAGATGGGAGCAAAATTATCATCCATAAGAGATTTCTAATAAACTTAACTACCAGAACCAATATGTGTAACTCTGTTAAGTATTGCATAATAACTTACCGCTTATGAACTTGTTCGTCTTCCGAATCGAAGAGATCTTTTTCAAGGCCTGCAGCAGACTTGCGTTTAGACGGAGGGGGCTTCTTTAGTGTCTTTGTACTGAAATTATAACAAAAATATCTGTTTAATCACAAAGTAATTTTAAATAAACATACAGTAATCATTGGTGATAATACGCGAACTCAAGTTATACGACAGTCAAGCCTAAAATTACTTAAACTCACCGTTTGCTAGCATGCTCGTCCTCAGAATCGTAAAACACCGCCTTGCTCGCCTTCCGAGGTCGCTGAATGGGGCGCTCGTCGTCCTCCAAGTCCTCCCGCTTGCGAGCAGCTCGAGGCTTGGCTTCAACCTTGTTGTAATACTCAATGTCCGACCTAAAGATGATTTAATAAACATAACACACTAAATTATCACTCACACAATAAACACAATCAAAGTGAATCAGTAAAAAACTTACGAACATGATTTTTGCAGGGAATCCTCTCGTTGAAACACAATCACAATACTTTGCAGGTTCTTGATGAACACGGTATAATAACACTGATTTAATTCTTTTTAATGAACTCGGGGTCTCGATTTATACCAAAATTTTGCAAATTCAGACAAAGAAATCGTAAACATTTTTGTCGTAAAAGTTAAAAATTTTTAGATAAACTTCAATGCAAAACTGTGAAAATTAACATTGCGAAAAAGGTTTACAAGCACTGCCTAAAAATGTTCCTTATGATCAGCAAATATAAAATTTTACCAATATTTTAACGAAAAACAAAAGTTTCAATTTACAGCAAAGGTAAGCATGTGTGATCAAAGGTTAGTTTAGGTACAGTTAGCGTTAATATTTTATTAATAACAACATTTTAAGAGTTACTTAATACATAAAAAATGTAGGTAGGTATCTCGTCTTTGAATGTCAATTGTATTTGACAATCTTGCAAACAAATAACACTTAAGCTAATATTAACACCTAACTTTTGATCGTTAACCTATTTTTGATTGCAAACTGTAGTAACGTGGAGATTACGGTTTCTGTTTTAGTTGCTTTATAACTTGCTTTCTTAAACTTTTGAAGAACATTTGCGTTAGTATTAGGTCAGGTTATGTTTTTAATGTTCGTTCGTTCGTTTCAGCCGAAAGACGTCCACTGCTGGACAAAGGCCTCCCCCAAGGATTTCCACAAAGACCGGTCCTGCGCCGCTTGCATCCAGGTACTTCCCGCGACCTTTACCAGATCGTCGGTCCACCTAGTGGGAGGCCTGCCCACGCTACGTCTTCCAGCTCGTGGTCGCCACTCAAGAACTTTCCTGCCCCAGCGGCCATCAGCTCTTCGAGCTATGTGCCCCGCCCACTGCCACTTGATTTTAGCGATTCTGCGGGCTATGTCAGTCACTCTGGTTCTCCTACGGATCTCCTCATTTCTGATTCGATCACGCAGGGAAACTCCGAGCATAGCACGCTCCATCGCTCTTTGGGTGACCTTGAGCCTTCTTATGAGGCCCATAGTAAGCGACCACGTCTCAGAGCCATACACCATCACTGGCAACACACACTGGTCAAATACTTTTGTCTTGAGACACTGCGGTATTTCGGACGTGAGAATTTCGCGAAGCTTCCCGAACGCTGCCCAGCCGAGTTGGATTCGACGATTAACCTCTTTCTCGAAGTTGGACCTACCTAACTGGACTGTTTGTCCCAGGTATACATAATTGTCAACAAGTTCGAGTGTAGTGTCTCCAACCTTCAGAGGAGTGGGTACAACACGGGCATTTGACATAATTTTTGTCTTGTCCATGTTCATTTTAAGACCCACTTGTTGAGAGGCTCTACTGAGGCCATCGAGCATTGTGTTTAAGTCCTCCACGGTCTCAGCCATGACTACGATATCGTCCGCGAAACGAAGGTGTGTGATATACTCGCCGTTGATATTTATGCCGAATCCGCTCCAGTCCAGAAGCTTGAAAACATCTTCCAGGGCGGTGGTGAGCCTGTACGAGATTAGAATGGCTCTCAAACAGCTGAAAAACAACAAGGCACCGGGTGATGATGGAATCACGGTTGAGCTTCTGAAAGCAGGCGGAACGCCGGTACTAAAGGCTCTTCAGAGGCTGTTCGATTCCGTCATACTTGAGGGAAAAACGCCTACGGCATGGCACAGAAGTGTGGTGATACTTTTTTTCAAAAAAAGGCGACAAAACCTTGTTGAAAAATTATAGACCCATCTCACTTCTGAGCCATGTCTACAAGCTGTTTTCGAGAGTCATCACGAATCGTCTCGCACGCAGGCTCGACGACTTCCAGCCTCCCGAACAAGCCGGTTTCCGAAAAGGCTTTAGTACCATAGACCACATACATACGCTACGGCAGATTATACAGAAGACCGAGGAGTATAATCAGCCACTTTGTCTGGCGTTTGTGGACTATGAAAAAGCCTTCGACTCGATCGAGACCTGGGCAGTGCTACAGTCTCTCCAACGGTGCCAAATTGACTATAGATACATCGAAGCGCTGAAGGGCTTGTACGAAAACGCCACAATGTCGGTCCGCCTCCAGGATCAGAACTCGAAACCTATCCAGTTGCAGCGAGGGGTGAGACAGGGAGATGTCATATCTCCGAAACTGTTTTTAATGTAAACGTAAAAATTTTACACATGTCGTTGCAGGTGACTGTACTTTAAGTTCAAAACTGTGTTGTTAGTTAAAAATATACGTGAATTGACATTATTTCATTTAGAGTATTAGGGTTCCTTGTTGAACACATAAAATTCAAACAGTATCCCGCCCGTCAGTCATTATAATTCCATTTACAATTGATATCTTGTAATAAGTTTGTGTAGATTTTGTTGTTTACATTTTAATGACTACATAAAGAATATAACTCAACATAAATACTTTTAATATTTTAATATCACCTACAACCAGTGCTCAACTGCTCACACACCAGAGGGTTATAAAACTAATGAAATCAAATTATTTTAAATAAAAATTAAATTGTCATAATATGAAATTCGTTTAGTTCTAAAGAGGAAAACAACATGTGCCTGTGGAATATCTAACAAATCAGCGTTTATCAAAATGCCTTATTTTATTTGTGTAATATTCTACAGAACCTTTTCTAAAGTAACATTTCATAATTATTCATTATTTATAGCATTTTCCCACGGCTTCGCCCGTGTGAAATTTAACTTGTCACAGATCTTTATAAATTATAGCTTATAATGTTATTCTGATGTACCTATAAACAATAATACCTACTGTAAAGTTTCATCAAAATCCGTTTAGAAGTTTTTGTGTGAAAGAGTAAAACCATCCACACATCCACACAAACATTCGCATTTATAATATTAGTAGCATTATTTCATACAAGCAACAGCTACCTATAATATCATGTTGCAGTATCCGTCGGGCTGACGCTAATACCAGGGAACCAAGTGCTGACAAATCAAAAATGAATCAATTCTATCGTTCATTTGTGTTGCACCAGTGTTATAGTGATCGCCATGGGTTTCGCACTGTCTTGCGAGGTTTCTTTTCTAGGTACTAATTATTTCGAAACAAGTAGGACGCATAGCACAATGTGTTTAGTATTTGAAACTAAGTTCAGATTATGTTGATACGACCAATCGGGCCTGAACGAGCCACTCCATAGCGAAAGGTTCCGGTTCAGGGTGCCGACATTTTCTGGCAAAAGTGAGAAGAACGACATGTGCTTGTCCGAACGAAGTATGAAATAAAAGTACGACGAATCGCGCTAGAATAAACCTTCAGCAATAAACAGGCTAAGCGGTTCCCATCGAGCGTGATCTAAACAGTGAAGTGCAGTTTTGTGAATATTTTGTGTTGTGTTGTGGATACTGAAGCATAGCTGATTACTGGTGAGTTTTCTGATTATTACAATAAATCGTTTGGTATGTATTGGGCATGACTAATTCACTTTTTTCGAATGAGCGATCGAAGAGAGCGAATGGTGAAGAAAAAAGTGAATTAGAATGCCCAATACATACCTACTAATGTTTTTTCCCGCTAACTCCCGTTCCCGTGAGAATTTTGCAATATCCTGTTGTAACTAAGCTTTAAATTTACTAAGGTACCTGCATGCCAAATTTCAAGCGTCTATCTTACGTGGCTTAGATTTTTTCATACAAATGTTTTTTCTCGCTAATTCCCGTTCCCGTAGGAATTTTGCAATATCCTGTTATAACTAAGCTTTAAGTTTACTAAGGTACCTGCTTGCCAAATTTCAAGCGTCTAACTTAAGCGGTTTAGATTTTTCATACAAAAGGATTTTCCCGCTAATGCCCGTTCCCGTGGGAATTCCTAAGTATCCTATAACCTGCCCAGGAGTATGAAGAATAATTGTACCAAGTTTCGTTAAAATCCGTCGAGTAGTTTTTGTTTCTATAAGGAACATACAGACAGACAGACAGACAGACAGACAGACAAAAAATTTACTGATTGCATTTTTGGCATCAGTATCGATCACTAATCACCCCCTGATAGTTATTTTGAAAATATACAGGGTGGAAACGTTAAGTGATCTCACTCGATTATTTCTAAACTATACAAGATATTGAAAAACTGGTTACTGATCCTGAAAGTGCTTCATGAGCTCTTTCAAACGGCACCAATAATAGGTTACAGAATAAACTGGATCTATTTGAAAATTCAATGTTTCCAGCTTCCATACTAAATGTATGCCAGACACACAATATTACAAGTGTGTTTTTTTATTGAATAATAAACTCTTAAAATAAACTCGTAAATTGTATTCTTCTTTAAAATTATTCATGGAAAACATTAGTTTTAGGCTTTACTTGCTATAATATTGTCAAGAGATGAGTGTCATGACTGTGGTAGTACTAAATGTATGGAAGACGGGAACATTGAATTTTTTGATAAATCCCGTTTATTCTGTAACCTAATATTGATACCATTGGATAGAGCTTGTGAAGCACTTTTAGAATCAGTAATTAGTTTTACGATATCATGTGTAGTTTTTAAAATAATGTGACTTTACCAAATGTATGGAAGCTGGAAACATTGAATTTTCGGATAGATCCAGTTTATTCAGAAACCTATTATTAATACCATTTGATAGAGCTCATGAAGCACTTTCAGGATCAGTAACTAGTTTTTTGATATCTTGTATAGTTTAGAAATAATCGAGTGAGATCACTTATCGTTTCCACCCTGTATTTCATGTACAGAATTGATCTCTCTACAGATTTATTATAAGTATAGATAGATGATCATACCTAAAAGCAGTGCGTTAATTTCTTATGTTTTTCATAGAGATTTTTATAAAATTTTGTTTATAACATAATATTGCTGAGCTTCGTGGAATTGTTAAACGTAAAATTATTAGTTACCTACTCATGTTAGAAATTTTAAACATTGTGAAGAGCAGCCTTATCCTAGGACAAGTTTTTTAAAAACTTAAATGGATAAGGCTAATTTGTAATTACAATGTAACATGTGTTTCATAATAAAATATTTGTATTTGTATTTGTATTTGTATTTTGTATTTCAAGTGCAGGCTAAAATATTTTAAGCGACATCAAGTATGAATTTCAAGTGCAGGCTGCATGTTTAAAGCGACACCAATAATAAATTTCAGATTCAGGCATAACGATTCAAATGCCTTTTGTTGCGTAGTTTTCAAGCAAAATCACTTATGTCAATTTCATAATCATTTTATGAAGTCCTATTTTTCTACAATTTATGTCGTATCAGACAAACTAGATTCGGACTAGACCTAAAACTGATGTTTCAAGCGACAATAAAGTGTTCAGATCGCTACAAACCGAGCTCAAACAACGCAGAAAATTCTCGCAATTCCGAATATAACTCAATATCGCCCAAGATGTCGCTTAATGCAAATATAGCCTATGAACCCTCGAATTGCACCACTCAGCGATACGCAACTAAATTAATTACATATCGATCATATAATGGATTTTGTCCTGACCATGAATACGTGTGTTTTGTTTTGAAGAGGTTTTTTTTCGTTTTTATTATTTTAACTTTTGACAATGCATGCTTAGTTTGTGATTTTGGTTTTAATCACGTCACAGTGTTTTTAATTTATTATTCAGAAGCGTAAATAAGTGTGGATTCCAATTATGTATTTGAAGAATAATAAGTTATTTATTTTTAATCGATTTTATAAATGTACAGTCAAAGAATTATTTCATCATAAGAGCTATCATTTGTGCATGTCATAGATTATGTTCCCTGTCTGCAACAATTAGTAACTACTACAAACAACTAAAGCCCGGTCGCCGAGTACGTAGAATTTCGTCCAATGACCCATCTTTATCAACTGTGCAACATGCGGCCGCAGTGAGTGTGCGAGTGCGACAGCAATACAATTACGCGCGAGTGATAAGGATGGGTTTGTTGCTTGAAATGTCAACCTTACGGGAGTAGTAATAAGAGCGTATCGCTGACTTTAGCCCGCGAACTACATTGCCCGCGTGCAGTATATCCTTAAAAGTATAGTTAACGTTCGAAAATTTGTTGGATTATTGATAAATCTGTTTTAATATATTATCAAATGGTCAACAGATGTATAAAAATGGACGGAGCAATTATTCACACGACGTAATTACGTAAAAATAAGAACTATAACCAGGCCTGGCTCACTCCGCGCGGTACATCCGATAATTACCTACAGCGAAGCGCCCCGCCGGCGGGTATTATATCAGTCGAGTGTCACGCGCGCGCCCGTCAGGCCCCCTCGATCGGGCCCACTAGAGTGAGCCCGCCGTAGGCTGGACTTTGGTCCAACACCGCGGTGGGCAACCCTCTAGTTGGGTTCGCCACTGATCGGGCGCCTTATGCGCTCGATACGGCCCGATCGCGAACGTCGGTCTGCGACCGACGCGGACGAGCCTGGGCTTCGCTTCGCGAAGCCCACACTCGGCCTCGTCGGCACGCGCACCGACGATCGCCAAACGGCTAGAGTACCTTCTGTACTCGCCACTCTGCCCGGTGAAGTTGGAAAAGCTCTTCAAGCTACCAGCGCGCGTCCCTTCCAAAAAAAAAAAAAACAAAAAAAAAAAAAAAAAAGCGCCCGTCAGGACGCTGGCGTGCGTTGTAGTACCTAATTCTATGATCGAAGTATTATTTAAAAATGGACATAAAGAGAAAGAAATATTATTGTGCGGCGTTCGGGTGTTTAAATTCGAAAAGAAATCTACTGGATTTATCTTTTTTTTCGCTTCCCAAAGATGCTGAAAGGTACGAGTATGTTGACCATGTAGGTAATCAATAATTCTTAGGATAGTATAGGAACCTAACCTTCCATGACTATTGCTCAGAATGCGTTCGTTCGTTTCAGCCAAAATAAATGACGTCCACTGCTGGACAAAGGTTTCCATAATGAATGCGTACCTACTTACCTACATACGTACCTCATTACAAATAAGTAGATTAATTATTTTTTTACTAGACACTACTAGACAGCAACCCTAACAGCGTAAGAAGAGTTCAGAGGCACGCGATAGAAAGAGACAAAGCTTGTAGGTGAATAAAATTGTAGGTACGTAGTGCTGTCCGAGCTGAATTCCACTGTATCGCGTCGTAGCAAGACTCGCATTTATTTAAATCGTCTTGCGGAGTAATCCTTCTGTACCTGTACTATTACTTATTCTGTGCTATAACATAGTAAAGGAAAATCTATTGGATTACTGTGAAAAGCTATGTATTTGAACATATAAAAGCGTATTAAAAAATAAAAATCAGCAGAGCAATTTTTCAGTAGAAGTTATAGTGCAAAATGTTAAAAGTTAAATTTCAGGTATCTCTGAAATCGAAAAAGTGTTGGATTCTTTTACATACATATTCTAAGTAGTACATAGGTACGTATACAGAAAGAATTTCAGGCTGAGAATTTTTACACAGAGAGTTATTAACGATTTTCATGTTTAGGTCAAAAAACATAACTTTCCAAAATAAATTTTGTTGGATTTTTACATATTATTATCTATGATCTATATTACCTACTTTCACCATGTGCCAAGTTTCATTGACGGACGAATTATTCGGATGTCTCCATACAACGAATCTCCTCGTTGATTGGACTAGTTGGCGATCCTTTGCGGCTGCGTCGTTTCATCTTCCTCCTCCGACGATCCCGGTCGCTGCTACTGCTCGACGAACTGGAGCTAGGACTCGGCGACGGTGTTCGAGCGGAGGAATCCGAGCTCGTTGAAGGTTCTCTTCTACGTTTTCGTCCCCGTGGCATATTGTGGCCGGTGAGCGTTGTGCGTTTCACTTCTGATGTTAGAAAAGAGCAAACATTATTATAAGTCTACCTAATATGCACCGATAGTTTTCGTTTGGGAGGTAAGTAAGAAACAGTTCTATAAATTAATTCTATATTTGCAAGCTAATTTACACAGGCACAGTTAAAGTAATTATTTCTACTCATCATTAAAATTATTTATAAGAATTAGAATGTAGGTAACAAAAATGGAACAGAGTTGGGTCGATACCACAATAACACGATACTTCTTGTCAGGCGAGTGTCCCCGGTGACGGTCCAAGCAGAAATAGGCCGAGAGCTCCGTGAAACGCCTCGACGAAAGTTGTTGGAGTGGGGAGTGACGTAGCAACAGCGCGTCATCCGGATGCGACGTCACGCCGGCGTGTTTTAAAAAAACGCTTGCGATAACATTAATCGATTTTTTGCCTTCAATGTCACCTCCTTACACATCCCTACTCCTGCGCCGCGATGATCTTCCGACTCTTTCTTGCAAGTGAAAGCCGCCGTGCGATACGTCTTGCGTCTCACTCGCACTACACGTGCCGGTCCCATTGTTCGACAACAAAGGACCTTTCGTTGTCCTTCAAAGATTAAACAGTGCGTTGGACACATTTCTTTAATGCCTAAGGTTTTTTTTCAATGGTGTCTTATTTTTAGTTACGGTATTTTTAGTACACAATATCGTGATTTACGATGATAAAATTTAGATGATTACCTACAATGTCTCATTTTCCTTAATCAAAGTTATCAAGTTTAATGATTCGTTCGTTCATTCATTTCAGCCGAATGACGTCCACAATGAACGGCCTGATTATTCAGTCTATTTTAATAAGTAAGTTACAAGCAATGAAGTAAAATTGATACTTGACCACTTTGTTTACTTTTACTTATCCAAAATCCAAATCGAATCAAATAAGGTAAGGGAGTATTTGACTTGTGCTAAATCTTTTTAGATGGACTGATTTTCCTGGGGGATTGCTTAAGGTTTTTGCCTCTGAGAGACAAATTTTTAGGCAGAAAATTATAATGAATTCTGTTATTTGTTTTATCTACGCTAGTTTGTCGTACTATTAATGTTCAGGGGTGTCACGACGCAATTTGGCGACAAAAACTGAATCAGCTGATTACTCAATAATGGTACCTTTCCCAGACTTTCTGACACCACTATAGTATTATATAGTGGTATCATACAAAATAAATTGTATAAAATCCGATTTGTATGAAAATTAAAATAATTAAAATGAAGGTATCAATTTTCTGACTTCACCATACCATTTATATGGCCATGTTAACATGGGCTAGTGTCGCCTCATATACCCATTTACCTAACACCCGGTATATATGTCGGAGCGTCGGGCTCTCGGACGGCACCAGAAGGGTCTCTCATTGAATTCATACTATCTACCTATGTGGGCGTATAGGGAACACGTGCGAGTGGATACTAACACTAATTATAATCACTGATTATAAACGACTAACTTTACTAGACTAGAATGTAAAGACTGGTTCGTAATTTAATCAATATTGTCCACAGTTAAATTTAACAGAAAGATCAAAGTTACTGAATTAGTTTAACAAAGCTAGAGACGCCTAGACTTAATAGATTGGGAGCGATTGACGAATTTGTGAACCACGCCCAGTCACCACCACGTCCAAAACCCGAATGTGCAATGACTCTAACACTGAGTCCCAAAATCTCTACGTTCCAGGGCTCGGTACCTGAAGTTTTTGTAAAGCTATTAATCCATCAATACTGCACTTGAACGGGTCCACAACTACGTCAGGCAACATGGAGATTTATGTCACCTTCGTTCCCAGGCGCGCACTTAACTCTGACCATAAGAGCTTTGGCGTTGCTTAAAATTCCATAGCAATAAATTAGCTAACACATCCAAAGTGTTGTGAGAACTATAACATTAAGTTATTTAATTTATTGCGCCCCGCGCGCCGACACGGCGATCCTGACTCTCACACGTCCTCGTGTGGATCAGCATTTAAGTCGTCATGTAATATGACAACCTCACTCATGTAACTTAAAGTACCGTTCGGCTATCCTACAATACCACTATGAGTAGGAAGGTACTTTTGCAGTAAAATGTCAGGTCTCCACAGATTAAAATCAAAACTACAAAGTTTTCAACTTAGTCAAGAACAAATCTAGTTTCAACTATAATCTTAAAGTTCATCATATTCATAGTCATATTTCAACCAAAACTAAGGCCAAGGTTAACGTAACTAATACCCGCGACACACTGTCACGCACTATCGGAACGCATCCGACCATCGGAATCCCCATCCGATACCACCGGCACTCACGGCCAGTTACAATGGCACTCACGGCCAATCACCATGGCACTCACGGCCGATCACAATCGGTACTCACGACCGATCACAATCGGTACTCACGACCGATCACAAAGGCACTCTCATGGCCTCACCATCGGTATTGATGACCGATCACAACGGCACTCTTATGGCCGATCACAAAGGCACTCCCATGGCCTCATCATCGGTACTCACGACCGATCAGTAGCTATCGAAACAAATTCAATCAACTGCCAAACCCATGACCTCATTACTCATCATCGCCGCGCAGTCTCCGACCAGCTAAACTGGGTTAGGAATATGACCTACGATCGACAACAAGACAAGGCCCTGAGTACTCTTAGTCATGTTAACCAGCCATAATTTTCTACAAAAGATACTACAACAATATCATCATTGTAGTGTTTGTATCTACGTACTAGATAGATACAATACGCTGTCTCACGTACACAAGTGATAGGCAGTCACGTGACGTCGTTACGAGTGGGACGAGTCAGTCGTACGGCAGACGCCGGCGAGTACGGACGTGCCGCAGTGAGACGCTTGGTGTGACGGTGAGCCAGTGTGCACATTTACAAGTGGCGACGAGGATAAATACATATTTTTGAAATAATAATTAATTTGTAACAAACCTGCCATAATAATTAAAGTTCAGTAATGTGTCTGATTTCATCGAGTTATGGATAAAATAACGATTATTCTGCTTTGGAAAGGGCATAATTATTTTATTGTATGAGAATAGTCAAGTTAGCAGGCGAAAACATTTTGGTTTTTATCATTATAAAATCAGATTTTATTAGAAATACATACTTATTATCAGCTTGAAAATAGCAATAAAGTGATTGGTGATAATAAGTAGCGATATTAGAAATAAATAAGTATTCAGCAGAAATCGGCCAAAACAAAATAAAATAAAAATAAATAAAAAGAAAAGTAATCAGACCTATGGTAAAGCGTATCTACGAATTTTAATGTTGTTTATAACATAAACTACTTCCACCCACTCAGTTTGTCTAGATTTTTAACGTATAACTTAGTACTTTATGTATGAGAATAGACATACCTACTCACATGAAGTTAAACGCTGTTAATGTCGACGGCGTCCCAGCATTCGGTATTTATAAAAAGAAAGAATCGAATAACGTTCTGCGGCGGTATATTTGTAGTATTATATTGCACAATTAAAAGTGGATCCAGCAATTGGTCAACGGGGTCCGGTACAGGTGGAAGAATTGGTGAAAAGGGTAGAGATGTGCCGCTGAGAAAGTTCTCGTTCCCGGCAATATTCCCAGTGAGAATATTCTCGAGTACCGAGAACGCTCCCGGGAATATTCTCAGTGTTCTCGACAGAATGCATTTAGTTTTAATTTTAATTTTGTTGTTTATATGTGATATTATCTGTAATGTTTCGATGTTTTATTAACTGGGCGTTAAGACTAGTCGTTATAAACAAGGCATGAAACGTGTGAGTGAGATATTGCTGTCTTGCTCACTCTTTTCGTGGCGAACGCGTACCGCGGCTTTAGGACTCGGCTACGGTATTTGAACATCAGTGTGCCTCTGAGTTTTAAGGCCCTTGCCACCCTGGCGGATTGCAAGCGGATTCAAAGCGGATTCAAAGTGGAATTAAAGCGGAGTGGCTACGCGACGGAGAAGCCGCGTAAAAATATCGTAAAGCTTCCCAAAGGCTGCCCAGCCGAGCTGGATTCGATGATTGACTTTTTTTTCGAAGTTGGACCTACCTAACTGGACTGTTTGTCCCAGGTATACATTATTGTCAACAACCTCGAGTGTAGAGTCTCCAACTTATAGAGGAGTGGGTGCAACACGGTCTTTAGACATGATTTTTAAATCTTGTCCATGTTCATTTTGAGACCCACTTGTTAAGAGACTCTGTTGAGGCCATCGAGCATTGTGTCTAGATCTTCCACGATCTCAGCCATGACTACGATATCGTCTGATGTCTGGGTGATGTACTCGCCGTTGATATTTATGCTGAATCCGCTCCAGCCGTCTCCCTGTCTCACCCCTCGCTGCAACTGGATAGGTTTCGGGTCCTGATCTTAAAACGGACTGTCACTGTGGCGTGTTTGTACAAGCCTTTCAACTTTATAATGTATGAATAGTCAATTTGGCACAGTTGAAGAGACTGAAGCACTGCCCATGTTTCAAACGAATCGAAGGCTTTCTCATAGTTCACAAACGCAAAGTGGCTGATTATATTCCTTGATCTTCCGTATAATCTGCCGTTGCGTATATTATTATGGTATATTATGGTAGTTACTAAAGCCTTTTCGGAAACTGGCTTGTTCGGGGGGCTGAAAGTTGTCGAGCCTGCTAGCGTGACAATTCGTAATGACTATCGAAAACAGCTTTTAGACATGGCTCAGAAGCGAATTGGGTCTATAATTCTTCAACAAGGTTTTCTCACCTTTTTTGAAGAGGAGTATTACCATTCTTCTAAGTGTCAGATCAATCTAGCTAGCACTTATTTTCTATAAAAATGTGTCAAATGATCCGTCAGACAGGCTATCCACAACTTATCCAGAAGTGGCGAAACAGTCCCTTACTAAGCGATTGTGAAATATGCCCTTAATGTCAAATAAGAATAGTTTAAAAAACTAATAACACGCTTTTAATTACTAACAGCACTAAAAAGCCAAAAATCATCAGGACCCTGGACATCATCTAGTATTAAAGTGCTGGTAAAGATAGATCCAACGAACCCAAACTCGATGAGTTTCCGCCGTTTCGTTTAGGAGTTCCTATGGCTACCTCCTGACTCCATCATTAGGACCCTGAACATTATCTAGCACTTAAAGATCTCGAAAAGACATCCAATGAACCCAAACTCGATGTGATTCCGCCGTTTCGTTTAGGAGTTCTTTTGGCCACCTTCCAGTCCCATCATCAGACCAGCTGGTACCACAATATTGTATTGTCATTTCTTATCTACATATAATTGCCAAGTTTTATGATGATACAATACTTAGAAGTGCGTGTAATTCAGATTCTAAGATTCCATTACATAGTTAGTTACATACACGACGACCTAATAAGAGCGTGTTAAAAACGAAAAAATGGACAGTTACATTATTTAATTACGTGTAAAAAGAAATTTCTGTCATCTTACATATCATTAAAACGACATATCACGACGAAAAAAATAAAATATAATAAAGGTGCAGTTGCCAAGAATATTGCCGAGAAAGTTCCCGAGAATATTCTCGGGAACACTGAGAATATAGCCTTTCACTGCAAATAGAGTGTATTGTTTAATATACACTTATCTATTGACTTAATTTAATACTATTTTACTTAAGAAAGATTGTTTATTTCCATGTGATAAACATGATTCTCAACCTTTCTCACTTAGGAGAACGCTCCCGGGAACGCTCCCGAGAATATTCTCAGTTGAGAGAGCGTTCTCGGGAACGGCACATCAATAGAAAAGGGAGTCCTTTTATAGTTCTTAAGTAGTAATTTAAACAATGATGGTGGAGTCTGGCTCGCCAGTCTTGTTTTCACATAAATCTAGTCTAAGCCGCATGACTGATCTGGTTACCTCAGAAATGTTATCGTCATTTGGACACAGAAATAAGTGTTGTTGTCACTGGCTCTCACCGTGACTTCACGGGTGGAGTGCATGAAGCGCTTCTTTGAAGGCCTACTAGTGGATTGTCACCATTTCATATAGCATTCATTGCTCTTATTGTGCTGCAAATAAAACAATGAAAATCGATCGGATGGAACAGATGGTAATTTGTAATCGTTTTGAATATTCAAGGTAAGCAATCGAATCTAAGATCTTTCTACAAGAGCGCGGTCCCAGCAGGGTAGAACTTGCGTTTTAGCCAGAGGACGTTGTCTGCTAGATGGATGCTTCCCCTGAGGATATCCATAGTGACAGATTCTGAGTTTGGGCCGGGCTTGTTGGTGGCGGTTCCGCCAGGGTTCCTTTGATGTTTATTTACCAATATTATTCGTTTTTTTTTTTGGGCATTTAATAGAAAACGTTTTGTTTTTGGAGGCATTTTACGATAGCGGCAGTATATTTAACTACTCAAAACATAGTTTACAAAAGACATCTGGTGCCATAGGGCAATACGTGAACGTCAGAATGGCGGGTGTATGGTCACAGAAATGATTAATATAAATATGAATTTTTAATACCTGAGGTGTACCTTTATGTACCTTTAGTTATTAATTTTGTACTTCCCTAAAACGGGAACAATTTAAATTACAAAATGAGCCGCCAACCTGATATCAGGTTGGCGGGTGTATGCTGAAATTGGACGAAACAGGTAAGTTATGGTTTTCTTATATTTACCATTATTTAGTACCTCAAATGTACCTCACAAATATATTATTATAAACCAAATGCGACGAATAATTAACGAGAAAATCGATACGAAAAATTTGATGTCCACTATTTTTTTGATGACCACCATTTCTTTTAACAAGTTAAAAAGTTGATACTGACACAGATAATACATACCGTAGTATTTTTAAGTGTGTTTTTTATGGCACGCACAATAATTGCGCATTTTCCAATGCCATTAATTTGCTAAAATCTAAAAGTATTGATTGATAGTAGTGCCAAGTGCTCTGCTGTACCTATAGGTCTACCAGAATCTCATGGCAAACAAAAATATTGGAAAAGTGTGGCTTTCATAAGGAAATTGTCTAGGGCTTTATTGTCACCTGTCAAAACAAATTATAGATGACCCACGTTGAACTGTCCCACCAAACTCAATGACAGGGGGGCGCTAAAATCGATCAATTAAATGGTTTCCAACATGGCAAAAATCGGAACCAGCGATCCAGTATTGACGGTGGCGCCTCATTGTGAATGTCATGGATAGGACAGTTCAGAATTTTGGAACTATACGAGATTTGTCAACCACTGCAAAAGTTTTGTGAATCTTCATGATTATTTGTTATTTTTGTGAAAATATCGAAAAAAACTCAAGCGAGTTATTAATAATAATAATAAATCGTTGGACAATTTCACACAGCGCCAGCTAGCCCCAAAGTAAGCAACTTAATGCTTGTGTTATGGGTGCTAGCTTAACGGATATACTACTTATATACTTTTTTTTTTAGATACATACATATTATACATAGTAACACCCTGACCCGTCACAGAAATTAAAATTCATCATTTAAATTTCTGCCCGGCCGGGAATCGAACCCGGGACCTCTCGTCATAGTAGTCCGTTCTGAACCACTACACCAAACGGCCGACTAAATTATTATGAGTTATGTTTTCAATGTGTATTGTAAAATATGGCGTAATGTAAACTCAATCTTTGATTTTAAAGCACATTTAGTTTATTACCCGACTGCGTCAGAAATAGGGTTATGTTTATTTTTAAGTATTTTTCTTACTTAGTAGCTGCTTTATTGGGGTTTACAGGTGAATTTCACAAATTGGTGCAGAGGAATGGTGAAAATGTGAGAATGTAAAGAAAGTTGAAAAGATTTCATCAAGCAAAATCATTATTATTCATCAAGCAAGATTGAATAATAAAATTGAAATGCTGGAAGAGCGATTTATAATAAATACCTTATCTTGATCAGCTGTTGAAGAATTCAGGACAATAAATGGGTCAGCACTGGCCCATTTATTGTCCTGAAGCAGTGGTAGGGTTAATACTGGGACGTGTAAAAGTGCTTTTTTAAAGCCTACTTACAGAAATAAATGAGTTTTACTGAGTTTTTACAGAGTTTTTTTAATAAGAAATAATAAATAAATAATATCCTTGGACATTTTACACTGCGCTTCTAGTCCCAAACTAAGCAAAGCTTGTACTATAGGTACTAGACAACGGATATAAATATACTTAAATACTTTTCTTTGTCATCATCATCATCATCATCATTTCAGCCATAGGAC
The DNA here is from genome assembly GCF_963855985.1 of Ostrinia nubilalis. NCBI lineage: Eukaryota > Metazoa > Arthropoda > Insecta > Lepidoptera > Crambidae > Ostrinia > Ostrinia nubilalis. The sequence continues at coordinate 12,152,797 of NC_087118.1, read as the reverse complement.
GCCCACTGCTGAACATAGGCCTCCCCCAATGCTTTCCATGTTGATCGATTGGTAGCGGCCTGCGTCCCTGCGCTTCCCTGCTACCTTTACGATGTCGTCGGTCCACCTTGTAGGTGGACGTCCCACGCTGCGTTTTCCGGTACGCGGCCTCCATTCCAGAACCTTTCTGCCCCATCGGCCGTCAGTTCTGCGTACTATGTGCCCTGCCCATTGCCACTTCAGCTTGCTAATCCGTCGGGCCTTGTCCTTTTCTTTGTAAATCATACATATTATACATAGAAATCACCCAGTCCAATACAAAGAAATATGTTTAGGCATACAAATGTTTGTACTGTGCGATAATCGAAACCGCAACCTCCGGAATAGTAGTCCGTTTCGAAACACTACACCACACGGCCGACTAAAATGCAAGTGGAGTTCTTAGAATCGTTTTCTAGTTTTTTTTATCCACAACGAGGAAGCTCTGAATGAAGTGATAAGTTATAAGTATGATTTTACATAATAAAATTAGATTTTCTGTTTTTGTTTTTTTTTTTTCGTCTTATTTCTTCTTGTTATTTTTGTTTCTTTCATCTTCTCATGTTTTATTTCTTTTTATCCTTTTTTTTTGTCTTATTCTTCATTCATTTATTCTTTCTTCGTATTTCATCTTCTTTTTATTATTTTTATTCTTCTTATCTTTCTTCTTATCATAAAGATATATATCAAGAAGAAGAAACAAGAAATAAATAAAAAAACGAAGAAAAAAGAAAATAATAATATACAGAAGATAAAAAAAGAAATAAGACAAAAAAAACAAGAAATGAAGACAGAAGAAGATAATAATAATAATGAGAAGAACCATGGGAAAAATAATAAGAATAGAAGACGAGGGAGAAGAGACAATAAAATTAGAAGAAGAAGACGAAGACGTCACGAATAATAGTTCCAATAGGCTAAATGACAAAATTTCAATTATTTGTCCGTCAGACAGATATTAGAAAATATTAGACTCATATTTTTTATTTTCTTTCATAATTAAATAATAACAGTCCTACATCGAGTTGAAAAGGCGCGTTATGTCACGCTTGAGTAGATTTTTTTACTCAAAAGTGACGTCACGCGACATTTCAACTCAATATAATACTGTAATTATTAGATTATGAAAAATAAATAATGTTTCTAAAATATTTTTATTATCTGTCTGACGGACTAATTTAATTTCGATTTCATTACCCAGTCAACATCCCTATTGTTGCCACGTTGGACAACCTTATGACATTTACAGCAGGGCGCTACCACAGAAAAAAAAGTACTACGGCGCTACTATCAATACTTTTTGATTTTAGCAAATTAATGGCATTGGAAAATGCACAATTATTGTGCGTGCCATAAAAACACACTTAAAAATACTACGGTATGTATTATATTATCTGTCAGTATCAACTTTTTAACTTGTTAAAAGAAATGGTGGTCATCAAAAAAATAGTGGACATCAAATTTTTCGTATCGATTTTCTCGTTAATTATTCGTCGCATTTGGTTTATAATAAATATTTGTGAGGTACATTTGAGGTACTAAATAATGGTAAATATAAGAAAACCATAACTTACCTGTTTCGTCCAATTTCAGCATACACCCGCCAACCTGATATCAGGTTGGCGGCTCATTTTGTAATTTAAATTGTTCCCGTTTTAGGGAAGTACAAAATTAATAACTAAAGGTACATAAAGGTACACCTCAGGTATTAAAAATTCATATTTATATTATTCATTTCTGTGACCATACACCCGCCATTCTGACGTTCACGGCAATATAAACATAGGGCAATTTTAATCTGACAAAAATCATACTTAACACATTTTTAGCAATGAAATGTGCGTATATTGACCACCTTTATCGTTGTTTAATTAATTCATTGAATTAATGACCGTGTAATTTAGTATGGGGTCACCGGCATTGTGTTGAGAATATTTGATGGAACAACGCTAGCCGTAGAACACTTATAAGGACGAGTTGCCCGATGTCTAAGTGGTTCGTAGTTGGATTAGTCACCCGACAGGCTGGTGTGAATGACATGTACCACCTTAGGCAATTTGAGCAAGTCGTAAAATTGTATGTGTGTGAAAAAAAAAAGTGTTTTCATTAAATTGGATAAAGCGGTATAATGTTTACTGTAAATGTTAAATGTAAATTATATTAGTTCAATTAATTATTCAATGTTCTTTAAATGTAATTCAATGGGAATACTATGAAAAAAAAATAAAAAAAAGGAAAAGTATTAGTGGAGTGAAAATAAATGCAATAGTTTTAGTTGTCAGCGCTCTAAAATCTGATGAGTACTTAAAGAATAAAATGTTTACTTATCTTGCATACAATTTGTTTAATGTTGAATTGGGAATAAAAAGTGAAAATGAAAAATGAAATGTTTTATTTCATAAATGAAAATGGTTTACAACATATTTAATTTTATTTATTAAACAATGCTTCAACAGCACTTAATTGTATATAGGCAGGAAGATACTACTTGATATTTTGGTACTTGTACATTCCTTTTAAGTTTGAAATATTTAAGAAAAGATAATGTTTTACACATAATAATATTTTCTTAAATAAGCTTGAATTGAATCCCGAAATCAGGCATAATTTTGAGATTCATCGATAAAGTTTCAAATACCCTTGAATAAATAAAATAAAAGTTATTTATTTCAAGCATGGGCCATAAAAGTATTAGTAACAAAGTTCTTAGAATCTACGTTAGTAAATTACAATACAACTACAAGATTACACACAAGTAAAATATGATAGTTTTAAATCTTTGAAGTCCCTCACGGTTTCTGGTTTAAGAAGAACGTTATTTTCGTTAAGAATTACAATTCATTTACTGATAAATATGCTAATTATTGTCAAATCATACGACCAGCTGAGTGCAAACTGATTTATTTTATATAGAAAACTACCTGCTACATAACACGATAATATTAAAGTAAAACTACCTTCTATAACTATACTATTCACAACTCCCCTTTTTTACTTATTATTCCAATCCATCATCCCCTCAGACAAATTAAATAATAATTATCACCTAATTGAAGCCACATTTGACTACAACAAACAAAATGCAACAAAAACAAGACGATAAACTATGTTCTAATAGAAAACAATGCTTAAATTTCACATTTTGAATTTAAAGTAGTAATTAATTACATTTTTTTTTTAATATCAAGTTTAGTGATTTAATAAGATATTTCAATTATTTGACCTTTCTTAATCAATTTGAAAGTAGGTAGGTATTATTAAAATAATCTCATGCAACATCTAAATTATAATACATTATCTTATTTATAATCTTAATTGTAATGAAGATAATTAATTACATATTGTTCTCATTATTTCTTTAGAGAAATAAAATGGAACTTAATAATAGCAAACATATTTATTATTTTTATGGAAAGCATTCCGATTATTATAAATTAGTCACAATTAGGATAATTTAATTATTGTGCATAGCGTACTACTTACTACAATTAATAAGGTTGTAGTAGTAGTAGGTATTATTGAATTTTATTAAAGATAACTTACTTCATAATGTACTTTTACATGATAGTAAATTGATAGTATTTTTTATTAAACAGCATTAATTCACATTATTAAATAAATAGATTCCAAATACATTCAACAAATTTAAATTAAATTATACATTGTAAATGTTGTAATAAGATTTTAATAATTTAATTGCTTTTTATTTTTCTTTTTAACGTGCAATAACTGTAATAAATAATTTTAAATATGATAATTCTGCCTGGAATAGGTACATTTCTTGATGCAGGTATTGTTGTTAAGGTCTCTGCTCACGGCTCGGATACGCCCACCGATCAGGAGGTCTCACTGTCCTGCCAAAACGAGTTTTATGATAAGAATCATAACTATTTAGCGACACTTGCGATGGGACACAGGGGTCAGGAGACGTTATATCTATATCATCGTATCGGTTGCTATGATCAAATGTATTTCCGGTTTCCTGCCTATGTTTCGAATCTTTAATTAGCTGACGCCTATTTCGCCTAAGGATATTACCTGATGTCATCTTAATTAAGTATGACCTAGGACCAACTATCTGACAAATCACCCCATTCTTCTATCCACATTCCATTCTCACTTTCACTTTCGTTCCAACTTCGAATGGTTTCAAATTCCTAGATTTTTTATCATAGTATTCTTTTTGCTGAAATTGACGTTTTTCTAAGTTAATTTTTACATTTTTATGAATTTTGGGTTTAAGTAACTTTGGGTTGCAGGGTAAAATACTTCTTAACTTTCTACTGTTAAGGAGTTCAGCTGGTGAGGGCAAATTACTATCTAGTGGTGTATTCAAATATTCTAGAAGTGGGATATTTAAATCGTTTTTATCGAAGCTAGATTTCTTTAATATTGATTTAACTATTTGAACCGCCCGTTCAACTTGGCCGTTAGATTGAGGATATCTCGGCGATGACGTCACGTGATGAAAATTCCACTCCCTACTAAATACTTTAAATTTATTCGAAGAAAATTCGGGTCCATTGTCAGACATAACTATCTCTGGTATTCCCTGTCGACTAAATATTTTCTTTAATTTATTTATAACCATTTCTGAAGTCAGCGATTTTAATTTTTCAACTTCTATAAACTTGCTATAATAATAATCGATAACTAATAAAAATGATTCAGCTCTGAAGTGAAAAATATCTACACCTATCTTTGACCATGCCATCTCAGGTATATCGTGTTGAAGTAAACTTTGTTTAGAATTTTGTTTCCTATAGGTTAGGCAAGCTTGACAGTTTGATAAATAATCAAGTAACTGTGTATTCATGTTTGGCCAATATAATATTTCTCTAGCTCTCAATTTACACTTTTCAATACCAAAGTGACTCGCATGAATATTTTTTAGCATTTCCGATCTTAAACACTTTGGTATGACGACTCGGGTACCTCTCCACGCAATATCATACGCTACAGATAACTCATCCCTGCACTCCCAGTATGGTTTTATAATATCACTTACGTCTTTCTTAGTAGCTGGCCATCCCTTTAATATAACTCTAATTAACTCCTGTAATTCTTTATCTTTCTTAGTAGCTTTTTGTATTCGTATGAAATGAGTGTCGGTCAAAGGGTTACTCGCGAGGAGCGCACACACCTGAGCCTGTATGTATGTCCAGCTGGTCGCGCGGCGCGACCACGTCTGGCGCGCGCTTCCACTGCGCGTGACAGCGCGTCAGCTATGTACAAATATTTGCCCGGTTTATATACCAATGTAAATGTATACGGTTGCAGTCTTAATAACATTCTTTGCAATCGCGCGGGAGCATTTGAGAGTGGCTTATTAATTATCGATAGTGGAAGTATCAATTAATGTAAGGGACATTTTGGCCAAAATGAGTTATATATACCAACGCATTCAGAATTTTCGGCTCTATCGATTGGTATACTTGAAATGTTGATATCTTTAAAAAAATGTCCCTTACCTTAAACATTTTTAGTCGTCTGAATACGACTTTTGGGGAAACAAATGATTTAAAGGACGTAAATTCCTTTTAATAATACAATTCAGCCCTTACCCTAAACTGTTGGTTTTAACTTTTGAACTCATTGAACCTTACTTCATTTAAATTTTTTTTATTTATTATAATTAGGCCCTTACGTTAATATGCATATAGGATATCAATTACTTTTTTTGGTGGTGATATGCATTTAATGCCTCCAACTCCTACTGCACTTATGAACACTAAGTTGTCTTGTTTCTATCTTTTTTTCTGTTCATTTTTACGCAGTTGGGTTTTTGACCGAGGGGCTGAAGGCTCTTCAGAAGCTGTTCAATTCCGTCATCCTCGAAGGAAAAACGCCTACGGTATGGCACAGAAGTGTGGTGACACTCTTCTTCAAAAAAGGCGACAAAACCTTGTTGAAGAATTATAGACCCATCTCACTTCCGAGCCATGTCTACAAGCTGTTTTCGAGAGTCATTACGAATCGTCTCGCTCGTAAGCTCGATGACTTCCAGCCTCTCAATCGCTTTAGTACACCACATACATACGCCACGGCAGATTATACAGAAGACCGAGGAGTATAGTCAGTCACTTTGCCTGGCGTTTGTGGACTATGAGAAAGCTTCGATCGAGACCTGGGCAGTACCTACTACAGTTTCTCCAACGGTGTCAAATTGACTACCTATATCGATACATCGAAATGTTGAAAGGCTTGTACGAAAACGCCACAATGTCGTTCCGTCTCCAGGATCAAGACTCGAAACCAGTTGCAGCAGCAGACAGGGGGAACTGAAAACTCCGAAACTGTTTCTGGACTGGAACGGATTCGGCATAAATATCAACGGTGAGTAAATAACCCACCTTCGATTCGCAAACGATATCATAGCCATGGCTGAGACCGTGGAAGATCTAGGCACAATGCACAATGGCCTGAGTCGAGCCTCTCAACAAGGGGGTCTTAAAATGAAACATGGACAAGACAAAATCATGTCAAATGTCCGTGTTGCACCCACTCCTCTAAAGGTTGGATACTCTACACTCGGCAGTTGTTGACACTTATATACCTAGTACAAACAGTCCAGTTAGGCTGGTTATAGTGTCACGCGGACCGTCCAGTGCGGATCCGCTTCACACAGCCGATCTGTAAACTTCGAGGAAGCGTTTTAGAGTAATGCGGTCCGCAGGAATCGCTCGCTCCCTATCAGTTCATACAGATTGGCTGTGCGGAGCGATCCGCACTGAAGGTCTGCGTGACACTAAAACCAGCCTTAGGTAAGTCTAACTTCGAGGAAGAGGTCAATCGTCGAATCCAACTCGGCTGGCAACGTTCAGGAAGCTTCGTGATATTCTCACGTCTGAAATATCGCACTGTCTCAAGACAAAAGTCTTTGATAACATATGGATCTGAGACGTGGTCGCTTACTGTGGGCCTCATAAGAAGACTCAAGGTCAAAGGTGATGGAGCGTGCTATGCTCGTAGTGATTGAACCAGAAATGACGTGATCCGCAGGAGAACCAAAGTGACTGACATAGTCCGCAGAATCGCTAAAATCAAGTGGCAGTGGATGGAGCTCGTAGCTTGCAAAGCTGATGGCCGCTGGGGCAGAAAAATTCTTGAGTGGCGACCACGAGCTGGAAGACGTAATGTGCTGCAGACCCCCACTAGGTCGACCGACGATCTGGTGAAGGTTGTAGGAGGTGCCTGGATGCGGGCGGCGCAGGACCGGTTGTTGTGGAAATCCTTGGGGGAAGACCTTTGTCCAGCAGTGGACGTCATTCGGCTAAAACGAACGAACGATGATTGAAAAAAAAAAACCTAACTGCGTAAAAATGAACAGAAAAAGATAGAAACAAGACAACTTGTTCACAAATGCAGACGTAGGCATCATCAGTGACTAAATTTTTTGTTGGTGATGTGTATTTGATGCCTCCAACTGCATTTGTGAACACTAAGTTGTCTTGTTTCTATCTCTTCTCTTCGTTTTGTTAATGAATACTCGAATGCAACCTCTACTTACATCAGGTTTCAATGTTAAAATTGTCAAGTTACAATAATATTACTGTCGTATTTATTCTTAAATGTACCTTACAACATACATGACATTCCATACTGTGAAATTTCAACATTGTAAGGTACAGTCAAGCTCGTTTTTTTAATGTAAGGGACATGCTATCTTTTAAACTACCCATTTTTCGAAAATTTGGCGTTTATATTATGAAAGAACAGAAAATTCTAAGAAACTTTGCCATAGAAACTATTTAAATCGTAACATCACATAAAAAGATATTGAAGTATAAAGAAAAAAAAAATCGATTTTTGGCTCTCCTGAAAAGTCGTGTTATGTCCCTTACAGTAATTGATATTTCCACTATCGTTATGCTCACTAGTGGCTTGTGATCTGTTTCTATTGTTACGTCATGCCTACCATAAATATACATGTAGAACTTTTCACATGCAAACACACAAGCATAAAACTCCTTTTCTATTTGAGCATACGCCTGTTCTGTTTTTGTTAATGATCGTGACGCATAACAAACTGCACACTATGAACCAAAAGCCCAATCTAGCTGGACAAAAAGGGTCATCGCATATCTTTCATTCGTTTAGCAAAAACGATAGCTTAATAACCAGAGGTAACGATTCAGCCATTATTTTTAGCAACTATCCTCTGATAATTTAGTAATTTTAAGACAAACTTGAACAAGTGAGTATTTTACGATTAAATTATTCACTTTCTTGAGGTTGATATATCAGTGTCTCCTGATTAATTCTAATACAATTGTGAAAATTTTTGTTATGGATCGTGAAGTAGAAGGTACGTATTACATATTAAACCAAAAAATATTCCTAAAGCCTATGAATTAATTATGATACATGTAGAAATAAAATGAAAATTCGAAATTTTTGAAAATTAGAAATAAAATGAAAATTCGAAATTTTTCACGTTTTTCTGTATTTGCGAGACCAGGAACTACATGTCCCCTCATGTCCCCGGGCTGGATTTTTTATATGAAGTAGCCACATATGTGAGTTTCAAAAAATAGTAGGTTGTAGACAGCACACTGAAGCACAACTTTGATTTTTTTGCAGAAAACGTAGTGGCGGTGACCAGAAGCGAGTTTTATTACGAATGGTTAAAACACACAATAAACATACAATTTCAGGACTATTCGATTATTTCTCAGCTAGATAAGACTAAAAAGAGGTTATGGAGTGTTGTTTAAGAAACATTATAAAGAATTTAGTCAGATTAGCTCAAAATTAGGCAAAAATGGGTTCAGTTTGGTAAAATTCGGGACGATTTTGTGACAAGGCCAATTGGTGTTGAATGGCTGAATGGTAAAAACTTCAAATTGATATACGTATTTTGCATCCATCTGCGTCATCTTCAGAAAGTCAATCTAGTACTTCAAGTCCTGGTCGCCCAAAGATTAACTTCGTCCAAGCCGCGTTCAAAACGAAAAGAAGACGCAACGAGTTGACGATTTATTTAAGTCCTGCAGTACCTACTGACGATTTGGTAATGGCTGGCCAGGTATTGTTATAGTTTTATTTAATTTCCATTATTTATTAACCAGCTGTGCTCGCGTCTTTGTATGCGTAAAAATAGTTTAAATAATACTTCCCGTTTTTGCAAAATTTTTCTTTACTGCTCCACCCCTATTGGCTGTAGGGTGTTATATCGACTAATGCCTTTCTTGATAAATGGGCTATCCAATACAAAAATAATTTTTCAAATCGGGCTGTAGCTTAGTTCCTGAAATTAGCGCGTTTAACCAAACAAACAAGGTCTTCAGCTTTGTAGGTAATTTTCAGTATAGAAAGCCACCTTTAAAAGTACTTAGGCTTAGGTTTAGCATTATACCTTAGTACTTTTACAAAACTAATGCAAAGATGTTGAAATATCAAGCACCAGTATAAAAAAACAATAATTTACCTTAACTAACAAATCCAGTTTAACTAGACCTCCAAACACGTACAAAATGTTTAATAAAGAGGGTCAGCTTATGCTGGTTTTTAGTTTTATCATTATTTAAAGCTTTCTGTTCATTTTTTTTAACATATTATATCAAAGTAAGAGTTTTTAAAGCGTTTAGTACCTATTCCAAGCCTTAAATAATTTTGTCCAGCTAGATTGGCCTTTTGGTTCACAGTGTGGCAGGCCGTCCTGCAATAAACACGCCCCCAAACCATTTTTACTGGCGTCTACTGACAATGTAATAGGTTTTTTAAGCTATAATATTGTAATACTGGCGGATTAGATAAAAACATTTTAATATCATTGAAACACTTCTGATGCCTATCCTCCCAATGCCAATGTACGTCTTTTTTCAATAATTCCCTCAATACACATGTTTTTTCTGACAAGTTTGGTATAAAATTGCCAACGTAAGTGACCAAGCCCAAAAATCTTTCAAGATCTTTTATATTTTTTGGTGTAGGCATATTTCTAACAGCACTTATGTGTGATTGATCGGGATAGATGCCGGTTTGAGTGATTTTGTGCCCAAAATAAGTTATTTCTGTTTGACCTATTTTGCATTTTTCTTTGTTTAATTTTATATTTATTTCGCGGCATCTTTGCAACACTGCACGTAATCTTTGATCATGAATTTTTTTATTACTGCCATAAATTAAAATGTCATCAACAAATAGGGTTACTCCTTCTATGTCATCAAAGTAATTATAAAGTCTTTTATGAAAAACTTCAGATGCCGAAGAAATATCGAAGGGCATTCTTAGAAACTTGTATCTACCGAACACTGTGTTGAAAGTACATAAATTACTGCTATCTTTATTTAATTGTAATTGCCAAAATGAGTGTTTTGCGTCTAAGGTACTAAAGTATTTTGCACCCGACAATTTAGCAGTGACTTCATCAAGGGTTGGTAACCTAAAATGTTCCCTTTTAATGGCCTTATTTAAATCTTTAGGATCTAGACAAATACGCAGATCGCCGTTAGGTTTTTTAACGACAGTCATGCTGTTTACCCAGTCTGTTGGACCCTCAACCTTTTTAATTATACCTTGTTTTTCCATCTCGTCTAGTTTCTTTTTAACTTGTTCGCGTAAGACAATTGGTAATTTGCGCGGGGAATGAATCACTGGTAAAACATCCCCTCTAATCTCTATTTTATATTCATCTGGCAAACAACCTACCCCTTCAAATACATCCATAAATTCATCCAAAATGCATTCATCATTCTTTCCATTTTCTAAAGAGTATATTCTTTTGATTAAATTTAACTCATTACATGACTGTCTCCCTAATATTGGAGTAGATTCAACGTCTGCTATTATGAAACTCAAAATAAATACATTTTCTTTATAAAATACTTTCAAATTGCATTTTCCTATAACTTCTATTTTCATTCCAGAATAACCCTGTAATTTTATAGATGTTGTAATTAAATCACTTTAATTACAACATCTGCTCGGCATCGGCGACGGTGGCTGTAGCACTGATTCCATATTTAACTTTATTTTAATCCTGCCGGCTGCGCCATGTCAAATCATACGACCAGCTGAGTGCAAACTGATTTATTTTATATAGAAAACTACCTGCTACATAACACGATAATATTCTCAGATCATAGAAAAAGAATAGATATGAAGTCGCGCGTAACTACAACGAGAACCAGTGTCCCCACATTTCCCCCACCACAGCTCCCACACACACATTCAACTGTGTAAAAACAAAGCGACTGAGAGTCTACGACAACATGTGCAACCGGCTTAAAAGTGCTGTGATTGGCCAGAAGGCGTGCCTTATGGCCAATCAATGGCCGCGTGACGTGACGCACACTTAGAAAACGCTAGTGAGAGAACAAAGATAAAATGGAGTCGACAAGATATCGATACTTTAAATCGCTAGGGGCAAGGCTCGAAACTGGTTTCACAAAATGCTTATGTATGAAAACCTTTTTATTCTTATACGTTATTATTAACTACTATCACGCATTTATTTTTTAATTATGGCGATCTGCGTACCGCATATGTTTATCAAAAATAATGCCTATATTAGGCTTTCAACTAGCTCTTATACACTCAACATCAAATAAACCGCACCTTCCGCGACGCGAACTTTAAAGATTTTCTTCTGACACAATTATGGTACCCCAACAATATTGGTGTTATTTGCAAGCCCAACAAGCCCAATAAATATCCTTAAAGAAAAATACATTTCATTTCTAAATAAATGATTAACATATACCATAAATGTGACTTGAAAATAGACCTCACTTTGGGCTCACCTCTGGGATCAATTAGACCAATTTTTATGGTTACAAAACCAAATAAAGATCTCACGTGTCCTCTTTAACAGATGGAAAGCGATTAATCCCAACTTAACAGTTTTATAGTCATAAAAAATGGCTATAGCGTAACTACCTATTTTTTGAAGAAGTGACTCTGGATCCTTGTAAAGACACATTTTTGGGGTAAAAACCTTTCCTTTAATGAAATGAAGTTTAGAACTAGGCTTTCAAATAGTACCAATGTGGGTGGGAAGTGGGGATGCATACGTTTGATAAGTGCTTGTCGCGGGAGGTGCGATTTATTTGATGCCGAGTGTAGTAATTACATAGTTGACAGTTACTAATTACTTCTACTGTTATTATTTTTTTGTAAAATCTTATAATCGTAAGTAACACCACAGAATAAGTAATAGTACAGGTACAGAAGGATTACTCCGCAAGACGATTTAAATAAATGCGAGTCTTGCTGCGACGCGATACAGTGGAATTCAGCTCGCACTGCACTACGTACCTACAATTTTATTCACCTACAAGTTTTGTCTCTTTCTATCGCGTGCCTCTGAACTCTTCTTACGCTGTTAGGTACGTACCTCATGACACGTATGTATGTAAGTACGCATTCATTATGGAAAACCTTGGGAGAGGCCTTTGTCCAGCAGTGGACGTCATTTGGCTGAAACGAACGAACGCATTCTGAGCAGTAGTCATGGTAGGTTAGGTTCCTATACTATCCTAAGAATTATTGATTACCTACATGGCCAACATACCTTTCAGCATCTTTGTTGGGAAGCGAAAAAAAGATAAATCCGGTAGATTTCTTTTCGAATTTAAACACCCGAACGCCGCACAATATTTCTTTCTCTTTATGTCCATTTTTAAATAATACTTCGATCATAGAATTAGGTACTACAATGCACGCCAGCGTCCTGACGGGCGCGCACGTGACACTCGACTGATATAATACCCGCCGGCGGGGCGCTTCGCTGTAGGTAATTATCGGATGTACCGCGCGGAGTGAGCCAGGCCTGGTAACACATCATTTTTTAATTTAAAATTACAAAATAGAAAATTATAATTTACTTCTATTTATCGACAATAGGTAACCGCATTAGAACACGAGCACAGCACTATGTTACGACCGGCACATGCGGCCGTACTGTGTATTTTCACACGACAGTGGATATCGGAAGAAATTAAATACATTGCGCAGTAGTTGAGCATGACATAAAGTGGTTGCTAACTAAATCGTCAATGTACAAGTGTGTTAGAATTTTTATCACCACTGATTTCGATATCGCAGTAACTGTTACGGCACTGAATTCGTTCGTAAAAATGTTTGGTTTTTTTTATTTATAAGCAAAATACCAATGGATTTGCAATACTTACATGTAGTAAATGACTCCATTGTTCCTGTAGTTCTTCGTTTCACTTGTTTTATTGCACCTAACGACGCATTATCCAAAATATCGGAGAACATTTCCTTAGTACGACTGAATCGCGACTAACCTAGCTACGCGGTCGATGTTCGTTTCTGGGCATATCGCGGAGACACGCGCCACGCCCCCGTTTCACATCTATTCCCTTCTATGATCTGAGATAATATTAAAGTAAAACTACCTTCTATAACTATACTATTCACAATTATCAATTAAATGATTTATACTAGAAATAAACTGATAAAACATTAGCTATAAACATTGCTTAAGCGCTAGAATAATGAGCGTAAAGAGCACCTGCGGATTTACATTAAACGATTCAATAATTTATATCCTCTTACCATCATCATCAACAGACAACAGCCTCTTCCACTTTGGTGCAAGGTTTTGTCATAAGTCTTCACGCTTGGCAGGCGATTTGGAGAACGTAGTTTGTGTTTGGGATTCCTAATAACAAGCGTGTATTGAGTATGCAAAATGACCGTTATAGGAAGATGCCTGAGGGCCCAGTACCTTTGAAATAAAATTGTAAGTGAAGAATAGTTAGATTGGACGTTCTCAATTCGTTGGGTTGGAGACTGTACCAGGATGCCGTAGCGTAGCTCGGTGGAAATAAGTATTTGCCTGTGGTATCTGCGGATAGTGTGGTGCAATAGTACCTACGGTACTCCTGTGTGGTTTAGTCGGATCTTGCTGAGTAGTAAGGTCTTAAGAGGGGAGACTGTACTAGAATATTGTGGCTGTATTCTGGTAGAGGGTGGTGTTTGCCCTGAGTAGCCAGTTGGAATTCGGTAGTGCGATATTTATTTATTTATTTAAACTTCAGCACACAAACTAACAATGCACTGTGGCGGACTTAATGCCGGATGGCATTCTCTGCCAGTCAACCACGGGTCATGTAGAAAGAGTAAGGCGGTGCAAAAAAATTTACATTTTTGATAATAAACCTACTTACATAAGATTACATTAAAATAAATAACATAATACAAATAAATATAATAGACATACACATAAATATAATAATATTATAAATGTACACATCACTCATGTCTGAGATAGCAAGAAAATTGAGAAAAAAGGTCATTCCTTGAAATGTTTACGCAGAGCCCTTTTGAGAGTAAATGGCAATGCCAGATTTTGTATGGAAAGTGGCGTCTTTTTTTTTTCGCGCGGCCATCGACCAATCTTTGTTTTTTGATTATAAAATAGTGTAATAAACCAAACTTACTATGACATGTATACCTCTAAACTCAGTCTGAACTGAGTTACGAGCATTAGAAGTTTGATGATTTTCATACTAGATTTGCTTTTTGTGCGCAAGTTTTGTAAGAAATTGCAACAAAATATTGCGCTATTTTTTTATTGCGCTGATTCTGCTCCATACTGATGTTTGGAGCCTTTAATGGATGGTATTGTTTATTTGTTTGCGGCCCAATGCTACGATTGTTTGTCTTTGCCGTTGACCATCATATTTAACGCTTCTCTGTCCACGGGAGTATTTCCCTCTATCTGGAAGGAAGCAAGAATCATTCCGATTTTCAAGTCCGGTGACGCTGCTTCTGTGAAAAACTACCGACCCATCTCTATACTGTCAGTTTTTAGCAAGGTATTCGAGTCCTTGGTCTGCCCTTATTTATCGTGCCACATAAAACACTTGATTTCACCTCAGCAATCTGGCTTCATGGTATCACGTTCCACTGCAACAAATCTCATCCCGTTTGTCCAACTGGTTGCTGGGTCTCTCGACTCCCGTATCCCGGTCGATACTATCTACACTGACATAAGCAAAGCTTTTGACACAGTTGATCACAAAATTTTACTAAATAAACTATCTAACTTTGGCATTACTGGCAGTCTTCTTGAGTGGTTTGAATCATATCTCGGATAGCGGGAGTCAAGAGTCGTCATAAGAGGTTTCTCATCGGAGTCGTTTCATGCTACTTCAGGCGTGCCGCAGGGTTCGCATCTTGGGCCAATACTCTTTAATTTATTTATAAACGATATGACTACAGTATTCGACCATGCCTCTTGCTTCCTTTATGCAGACGACATGAAACTCTGTATGCAGATCAAAGATGTTAGCGACTCACATCTTTTGCAAAAAGATCTTGATAGGTTGTCTCAGTGGTGTAGTTTAAATAAATTGTACCTAAATACGGAGAAATGTAAATTTATTCGTTTCACGAGAAGTAGGGAAAGTCCAACGCCAGAATACAGTGTCAACGGGCAAATTTTGCAGGAAGTGGAGTCGATTCGCGACCTGGGGGTCATTATGGATAAGAACCTGCGCTTTCACAAGCATATCGATCATGTCGTCACAAGAGGGTTTAGGATGCTTGGTTTTGTATTGCGAAACGCAAAGGAATTTAAAAAGTCTTCCTCTAAAATACTGCTGTACGTGACTCTTGTTCGTTCAGGTCTTGAGTACTGTAGTCAGGTTTGGTCTCCTCACTATGATGTTCATGTGAAGCGAATTGAGCGCATCCAGAAGCGGTTCATGTGGCATCTCTCATATCAGACCGGGAAGGCCAGGAGTCTTCCGAAGTATAGGGAACGCTTGGCTCATTTCGGACTGCACAGCTTGCAAGATCGCAGACAACTCTTGGATCAGATACTTCTGCACAAGATCATAAACGGCGCGGTGGACTGTCCAAAGTTGTTGGAATCCATCAACCTAAATGCCCCTTTCAAGTTACCTCGACGCGCAAGATACGTACCCTTTTTAGTGCAGGGTTCCAAGAGCAACCTGGGTCACCATGCCACCATGAATAGGCTTCAGAGGCAATATAATAGGTGCAGCAAGGAGGGAGATATAGATATCTTTTCTGACTCGCTGGGGAAATTTAAGAAAAAAATACAACTCTCATTTGCACATGTGTCCGTTTAGCCAAGATCTGCCAGTTAAATATGAGGTTTAAAATTGCTCTGAATAGAAATAAATTGAATATTGTGTCAAAATCAGCTGTACGTTTAAGTTTCACATTCTGTCAAAGTCCACTTTTGCATGCCGTGGCAGCCTGTAATTAAGATAGCACCTAGTCCTAAGACAAAATTATGTATGTAAACCCCTTTGCTTGAATTTGTGTCTGTCTTGTTGGTTGTCCTAATTAAATAAATAAATAAATAAATAAAACTTTGCGCGCAAAAAGCAAATCTAGTATGAAAATCATCAAACTTCTAATGCTCGTAACTCAGTTCAGACTGAGTTTAGAGGTATACATGTCATAGTAAGTTTGGTTTATTACACTATTTTGTAATCAAAAAACAAAGTTTGGTCGATGGCCGCGCGAAAAAAAAAGACGCCAATTTCCGGCATTGTCTTTTGGAAGAAGGTTTGCGTAATTTGGCCGGAAGGCCGTTCCAGAGCCGTACAGCGGAGACTAAGATAGAGTTGGACATGAAGCCGGTGCTATGATGAGGGGTGGCAAGCTGAAGAGTCCGACTAAAGCGAAGATTTCTATTGTGAGTGGAGTGGAGGTAGTCAGATTTCGGGAGCGGGGTGGAAGCTTTTTAAAAAGGATTATATTTAATTAAACTAAGTGATCACGTCCTCGCCGAGTTGGAGGCGATTTAATAATGATTTAATATTGTGGCCGATCGCAGTCGTCCAGTACGGTGTTTACAATTTAGTTCTGCTGACACATCTCTTATGTGAATAACAATTCTACGAATGCTTACACTGTAGAGCGGAAAGTGATGACTTATCTTGTTTAGTCTAGAGCAGAGGGAGCTGACGGATGCATAACTCCTCCCTCCCTAAGTGAGAAATTATCGGAAGTTTCATTTTTATGAGTATTCCGATAATTTCGTTTACATAAAATTTCTACATGTTTGCGGAAGGCAATTAACACAATTAACATAAAAAGAATCAAAACTAATACAAATGTAAAGTATGTAAAATAAGAAGTGTCTGTTTCATTTTCACTAGCACTGATTGCTGCACTGTGTTTCAGGGCGTACGACATGTATTTGATTTCATCCAAATTGATTCCATGCATATTGAGTGCGCGTGCACCGGATAGCGTTGCGTTTACAGGTAGCTCGGGTAGGTGAATCACCGGTACGTGTTCTACGATGTCTGATGAAATGTAGAGTCGATTGTGGATCTGCAGGCCATGGATTTCCAGGTCACAGGGCTCATCGATGGTGATGATGTACGTGCCGAAGACTGACTGCTTACTGACTTCGCTGTCGCAGTGTTTGGTCAGCGTGCCTTTCAGTCTGCTGTACAGAATCCAGTTGTTCGCGTTGAGCTGCTGGAGTTTTACTTCTTCCAGCTGGATCTGGTGCTGCTTGCAGGAGGTAAGGTCCTTACTGAACCTTATCAGCTGTTCCACGCAGGTAGGCTCGTTATGTAGAGCCTGGTTGTTCGTAGAGCACAGGAAGCGATCGCCGGCGGCAAGCGGGCGACACGGTGTTACGATCGGTAAGTATTTCAAACCCTTCGCCAAAAGGTAAGGAAATTTGGGGAAAATGGAAAGCGTAACGTTTTGGGATTCTTGGAATATAGGAAGTGAGTATATCTTATAATAATTGTAAGTATAATTATCTATCAATGGTATTTCTAAAATAAATGTTATCTGATCCTGTTTCATATAAGATTTTACACAAATAGTTTCTTCTAAATTTAACAAATTACTTTCCGTAGGCTGGTAAACTAAATTGGCAGAGTTTGAAATTAACTTCAAATGATACAATAATTCTGTAGAGTTTACAATTGCTTGGTGTAAAATGGATACTCTACTTAATGCTAATGCTGTTTCTATTTCACTTAATCTTATAAATATTGTACGGAAACTACTTATGAATATGTTATACACTCCTAGTATGTATGTAGAAAAAGTCCAATCGTTTTGTGTGGACGTTATGTTTTGCAATAGGCTTTCAACTCGTTTCAAGCGTTCATCAATAATAATAGAGTTGTTATTTATTTGTTCTGAAATATTTATGAAACTGTCGAACATTTTTGAGACCAGGGTAATTTTCTTAGATATTATCTTTAGTTGAAGGGCCAGCGCCTGCGTCCCTATCATTAGCAGAAGGCACCACCTGCGGAGGGCGTTTTATGTTTTTAATAGGCACTTTGGTAGTCCTATCACCTACTTTAATTGGTAAGATGTTTCGCTTGGCTTTGCCTACAACCTTCGCTTTTACATAACGTGGTTTGTCTTTGCTTTTACGCTTATTTACGTCTTTTGCAAATATTATGTTTCCTTCGGGAAACTCTATATCAGTTTCACCACCTCTCTTTTCCCTAATGGTTTCCTTTTTGGCTGTCGTTTTCTGAGCTATGTATTTATATAAGTGCTTTGTACGTTTCGCATGATCTTGAACTAATTGCTGATAATATTGCTTTTTGAAATTGATTCTAAATGGACTGTCTGAATCTGTATGACCAAAAACTACCTCAAATGGTGTTAACTCAGTTACAGAGTGGATGGTGTGGTTATATGCCATTACTGAATATGTCATAACTGATGCGGCATCTGTACATCGTCTTTCGTATTTAGCCAATCTATAGATCTCTATAATTGTCGAGTGAAAGCGTTCGATAAGTCCCATAGAATTCGGGTTATTTGGGGTTCCGATGTGAAGTTCAACTTTATGCAAATTTAGAAATTCTTTCATGAGTTCGTTATTAAATTCGGTTCCTGGATCTGAGCTTATACATTTTGGAATTCCGTAGAATGAGAAATATTTCATAAGTGCTCTAGTAACGTCTGATGTTGATTTGCTAGGTATCTCTATTGCTTGTCCTAATTTGCTGAAGGCGTCAATTAGGGTTAAATATGTGATTCCTTCAATACTGAAGAGATCAATGAAAATTTCCTGAAATGGGGAATCTTGAGTTTTAGTTAATTGCAAAAATGGTTTTATGGGTTTCCTATCGTATTTCATTTTACGGCAGGCTTCGCAAGCGTTAATGATTGCGGAAACTGTTTGTTGCATGTTAGGCCAAAAATGATTTCTACGAATTCTAATCAATGTTTCCTTAATACCACGGTGGCATGTTTTTCCTTCATGGTATTGGATAACTATTGCTTTTTGTTCACCCTCGTCTTCTATGTAATTTACCCGTTCTGTACACTCGTAAAACTGAACTACATCTTTCTTAAAAAGTTTAATAATTACGTCTGTGAAAATTCGTCTAAGTTGATCTGATTCAAAATAAATGAAATACTTTGTTTTAGGTTTGATATATTCTTTTAAAAACTGTTTTACTAATTCTGCATTATTATCAGGTAAATGTACTTCAAGAACCTTTTGCTTATCGCGTGAAAGGTTTTTGACTGAAAGTTCATTATCGAATCGTTCAAAGACTAATATTTGATTTGGTTTGTTATCGATTGCTTCGTTTAAGATTGGGATGCCTTGTGATTCGGTATCTTTTGCGGAATGAATAGTTTGCGAGTTATTTGATTGTTCATCGACACAGTCTGAATTATTTGACGACGGAATCGGATATTCTGAACCTAATTGTCTACTTCCTTCTGAGGATGTAGAGTCGGAAATTACTATTGTACTTCCTGATGATAATTTTTCTATTTTCTTTACTACTTTATCAACATGTTTTTGAATACGTTTTTCCTTTTTGCTAACATTTACTTTCATGGACTGATTATCTGAATCGAGAGCATTTACTTTTATGCGGGATAACGCGTCTGCGTTTGCGTTTTGTTTATTGATTGATTCATTACGGTAATTAGCGGTTGCACTAGGCATTCTAACGTTGTCTGTGAATTTTTTGTAATTTAAAATGATTGGAATGCATGCAGTTTTAGTTCTGAGGACTCTATTTTTAATGTCGATTAATGCTTCCAATTGTTCCAATAAATCTTGTCCAATTACACCATCGTACCATTTGTGTACGTCATATAAATAAAATTTGTGATATTTTCTGCATTTAAAAGTTGGAAAAAGGGGAATTTCTATGGTTTTGTTGTGCGTACTTGACGCGTGTGTACTCACAACTTGGAATGGTTCGTTTTTTATGAATTTACTGAAATACTGATAGCCAATACGCGGACTGAAGAACGAACGCATGCTGCCAGTGTCGATCATCATGCGAGCATCCAGTTCCGGTAGGTAAATATATGGTAATGTTAATTCCGGATCGCAATTAATGTTTATCTGTTCTGTTCTTTGATGGAGGCTGTTTCGTGAAAATCCTGCTGGAATTCAGTTTCCTGGGTTTCCTCGGGAGTTTCCTCGAAATCAGGGTAATACTGTTCGCTGTACATGTTATTATATTCGTCTATAGGGTATTCACAATAATATTGATCGTAATAGGACTGTTCTGCTTCGTCGTAGTTCAGATCATTTAAGTTTGTTTCATTTACATTGTTTGGTTTTGTAGCCGTACGCATAGACACGTCGGTCAGCTGCATACGTGGCGGCTGGACTTGTTGGGCTTGCTGAGCACCGAACTGTGGCTTATAGCCGAATTGAGGCGGTTTGTAACCGAATTGCTGAGGAGGATGTCTATAGCCAAACTGCTGGGGCGGTCTATATCCGAACTGCTGTGGAGGCCTGTAGCCGAACTGCTGCGGCGGCCTGAAACCTGGTTGATGCGGAGGCTTGAAATAGCCGAATTGTTGTAAAGGTTTATTTCCATATTGCTGGAAGGGTTTGTAGCCTTGATTAGGCGGAAGGCCAAATTTAAATTGTGGAGGAATTATCGGTTTGAAAGCATTAGAGCTGACAAAATGAGGCTGATTGCCTGAAAATTTCTGTTGAGTTGGCGTAAACGAATTGTTAGGTTTGGGTTGCGAATGCATTTTGCTTCGCATGTTATATTGGTCCATAAAGTTTACTTCCTCGAGCACAATCGAGAGGGCGGCTTCCAAAGTGGACGGTGCCTTTAGTCTCACAATGCGCACAAGGTTTTCTGGTAAATTATAGAGAAACACGTTTAACGCGGTGTTGTTGTATATGGTGATTTTGGCGTGACGGATTGACTCGTCTGCTATGGTGTTTACTTTGGATATAAGCATTGACCTGGTTGATTGCACGCGGTTGCAAAAGTCTGTGTACGATTCATTCGATCTGATTTTTAGTGATTCTAATTCGATATTAATACATGCCTCACTACGCGGGTCTCCAAAATGTTGTGTCAGAATTTCCTTAAGTTCCGACCAGTTTGTTAAATTTTCTTGTTCTGATAACAGTGCTGCTGCATTTTCTGTAAGGCGGCTAGTGATAGCGTGGTACACGTATAAATCTTGCTCAACCCCACCTCTATATCTCGATATAACATACTCACATTTTTTAAGGAACAAATTTAGATGTTTTTTGTCACCATTAAAAAATGGAATTAATCTGAGCATCTCGTTGGGTATTGGCGTGATTTGTACGGATTCGATTTGTGGTGAAGCCATTTTTACTGAATTTAAATTTATTAATTGATATGCGCCAGTCAGAATTTGTAACAGTACTTTACACAATATTCACAATTAAAATACACGGTAATCACAATAAAACACACAATAAAATACACAATAAAAATACACAGTAAAAATACACAGTAAAAATAAGAGTGGTTCTTAATTTAATTGTTCAATTTCGAGAGACAATTAACTTAAAAACTTTAATAATTTTTACTTTACACAATAAACTTATTTAATTTAATTTAATATTCAATTTATTTACTTTTTACACTTTATTTACTTTATTTCAATTTATTTACTTTATTTCAATTTATTTACTTTATTTCAATTTATTTCTTTACTTTGTTTCAATATTTAATTCACTTAAATCTAAACGAAAAGTGTTAACGATAAAGTTTTATGACGAAAACACAAAATGCGATACCCTGGGAGAAGTTCTATCCCGGAGTAGCAATATTTCCCTACGATTTAAAAAGCATGAAAAATACACAGAGGATAAGGAGTGGAAGGATTGGCGAAAAGTTCTACTCACCAACCGACCGTTCTCTGCATACTCGTTCCACCCGTACTTCGATGACAAATTTATTTGGTTCGGCGGATTTATTAGTTTCCTGCAGTATCACGAATTTAAACGGCGGATTTTGACACCAATCGCGTAAACTTTAGGAAAACTTGCAGCAATAAATCCTACCGGCTGCGCCAGTCAGATTTCGGGAGCGGGGTGGAAGCTTTTTAAAAAGGATTATATTTAATTAAATAAACTAAGTGATCACGTCCTCGCCGAGTTGGAGGCGATTTAATAATGATTTAATATTGTGGCCGATCGCAGTCGTCCAGTACGGTGTTTACAATTTAGTTCTGCTGACACATCTCTTATGTGAATAACAATTCTACGAATGCTTACACTGTAGAGCGGAAAGTGATGACTTATCTTGTTTAGTCTAGAGCAGAGGGAGCTGACGGATGCATAACTAGGTACTGAAATTTATCTTTTAAATAAGATGGAGAGTCAGGATTGAAGAGAATCGAATGAAGCATACAAAGTAAACGAAGATATCTACGCTGTCTGATGGGAAGCCAACCAAGCTGCGAGCGAAAAGGGGAGATGTTCTGAGGTGAGATACTTCTGGGTGGTGCAGTCGGATCTTGCTGTGTTTAGCAAAGATCATAAAGCCATTGACTGTTTGACTGGTTGACTTAGGTTCCCGAGCCTGTAGCCGTATTCACGTAACAAAACTTCAACGGCATGCAAGCGATTTGATCGCTGATGCCACTTTTCATATTCACGTGTTAATCGCCCGATTTGTTTTGATTTCGTTTTTATGCGTATTCAATCATAGCCTCTGCAGTATTCACCTATTACCTATTTTGAAATTTGTTTCAAGTGATTAAACGTCAAATGACAAACCGCTGAGTTGGGATCCTATCGATTTAGAACTGTTTTCATTAGGACGTCGGACGATGTGTCAAAATACGTGAATTAGGCCACTGTTGCTTAATTGATATTTTAGAGAAAATTTTGGTAATTATGCTCAATGATTTGTGGATCTCAGTGATCTTCAATGTTACAATTAATTGGAATTGTTATTAGTAGTTGATTGGAATCGTAAAAGCTAAGTAGCTTAAAATAGGCTATGGTTACAAGTTAGTAACATAAGATATTTAGTTAGATGGTTTTTATTTGAAAGAGTAACTAGTAGTAGGTACTAAAAGTTTAGTTTTCTTGTTCTGAAAGCATAATTATATTTTATATTTCATGAAGAAAGATTGGCCGAGCGGATACTGGCTGTTCTTCTTAGTTTTTCAAAGGAACATACGAGGACGCATGTCGCGCAGGATGGCCGTGTTGCAGACAGTCGTGAGCGCGTGCACTAAACTGGAATACGGGCGCGGCACCTGGAGGCGAATCGGCACATCACCGTTGGACGCGTTTCCGCAGAGCCATAATGATCATAGCAGGATGGATCGAACTGACTTTCACTCCTGACGCCGACAAGAGAAGAGATCATCGCGTGATATCCATGAAATTGGATGTACCCTGATATCCATTCAATTGGATGTACCCGTGATATCCATTAAATTGCATGTACCCTGATATCCATTAAATTGGATGTACCCTGATATCCATTAAATTGGATGTACCCGTGATATCCATTAAATTGGATGTACCCTGATATCCATTAAATTGGATGTACACTGATATCCATTAAATTGGATGTACCCTGATATCCATTCAATTGGATGTAGCCGTGATATCCATTAAATTGGATGTACCCTGTTATCCATTCAATTGGATCAAATCTAATCAAATCAAATCAGATTTTATTATTTGCATAATTCCAGGTACATAAGTGGTCTTACATAGATTTGGTAGGTTTCACTGATATCCATTAAATTTGATGTACACTGATATCCATTAAATTTAATGTACACCTGATATCAATTAAATTGGACGTACCCCCGATATCCATTCAATTGTATGTACCCTGATATAAATTAAATTTGACGTACTCCTGATATCTATTTAATTAAATGTACTCTGATATTCATTAATTTGGACGTACCCTGATATCCATTAAATTGGACGTACTCTGATATCTGATATCCATTAAATTGGACGTACCATGATATCCATTAAATTGGATGTACCCTGATATCCATTCAATTGGATGTACCCTTGATATCCATTAAATTGGACGTACCCTGATATCCATTACATTGGATGTACCCTGATATCCATTAAATTGGATGTACCATGATGTCCATTAAATTGGATGTACCTATGATATCCACTAAATTGGATGTATTTTTTTTTTCAGGCAACTGATATCCTTTAAATGGGATGTAACCCGGATCTGTTAGGTAGCCTTGTTGTTTACTAAATTCAAATTAACTTATTTGCATTAATTGAACGTAACTGAAATTGGATGTTTATTAAAGTAATGTATAATAGATATTAAAAGAAAAAAAAAAAAAGAGAGTGAGACGTATGAGTACAATAATTCAGTCGGTGTTATCGCGGTATAGCGATCTTTTCCATACTTCTATTACAATAATTAACCTTACATTTACTTGACAAAAACTTTCATTAAAATTTATTAACAAGGAAGGGATGTAGTGTTTGTATCTACGTACTAGATAGATACAATACGCTGTCTCACGTACATAAGTGATAGGCAGTCACGTGACGTCGTTACGAGTGGGACGAGTCAGTCGTACGGCAGACGCCGGCGAGTACGGACGTGCCGCAGTGAGACGCTTGGTGTGACGGTGAGCCAGTGTGCACATTTACAATCATTATTGCCACTATTCGTTTTCAAACTCATTAGCTCTCTTTCAATCTCATTAGCGCCGACAACGGCTAAACCTGACTATTTCTCGTTCTGCGGGGACGTAACATTTCAGCATCACTCGATAGCAATGAACAACTGACTAATGATTTTAAAATTACATCGGTCATTACCTCAAATCAAAACAAATTAAATAATCTTATTGCATAATGTTGTGACGCGCCCCGCGACGCATCGACAGCCCTAGCACCGAGCACGGAGATTTTGACAACCCTACGGCTGCGCGGCCGCACGCCGCACGGACCGAGCTAATATAAGAGACGGCGGCGACCGCGGGCGCCTAGCTCAAAAGCCACTCTGCCCGGTGAAGCTGGAAAAGCTCCTCAAGCTACCAGCGCGCGTCCCTTCAAAAAAAAAGAAAAAAAAAAAGGGCGCCTAGCATTCGCTCGGGAGCCATTGCAACAGCCAGACGTTCGCGCGCGCGTCTATTGTTCCCTCGGCTGCATTGCACAGAGTCCCTAGCGAATAGCTATCCACATTGTTCCCTACTAACCTTGACTGTTCGACTCTGGCTTGATCCGATACCTCGTCACTAATCCGCGGCGCCATAAAGCGTCGTGTCGAGACGTTCTATCGTTGATAGCCAACCGGTCCTCGTCCTTACCGAGTAGTGCATGTGATACTCATCCCGAACCTGCGGTAGCAATCCTGCTGCCACCCATCCCAAACTTCACACCCCCTCGCCTCGTAGGTCCGACGCCTTTCCCTAGTGGTCATACTCCCCGACGACTTCGGTCTCTTGGCTAGAGCTAATAAAACCACATCCTACCCCCCTAGTTATAAGTATCCAAACTAATACTCGCTAAACCTCGCACAGGGCGCCGCCCCTCTCGCGGATACGTGAACTAGTTTCGGGACGCGGACCGGGCGCGTCGCTACCACTCTCGTCATAATAGATTTGTAACTGTGGAATAACTTGCTCATTGTTTGAATAATAGTAATTTAGAGTCAGTGAAACTAGAATAAGGAACTATTGTGGAACCTGAAATACAAAGTGCCATTGTGTTATTGATTGTGCGTTTCCTTGGTCGAATATCCCTGTAGGCATCCTGGATAGGTACACATCCCTCATTTCAGAAGGCGAACTGGGACTTAGTACTAAACAGCGGGGTGTCGTACTGAGCTAGCTAAGACGCCCCGTTGCAATGGCGCCCAACTGAATAACCCACGGAACCTACAGGGAACACCAGATCGCTAGACACAAGCGAAAGACCAAAAGGAAAGCAAAACTTTGCACCAAATTGATAATCACACATGTCAGAACTGACATCTTGGATATATAAACTGAAGAAGACAGAACTTGAGAACGAGTGCAAAAGAAGAAACATAAAAACGGAGAACAGAACCGTACAAGAACTGAGACAGAACCTCACAGAAGTACTCAGAACCAAGCAGTCCCATCAACCAATCCAGTCCGCCAGTAAATCCGCCGAAAACAGTGAGTCAGAAACCGATTTCGAAGACACAGAGATGCACCAAGAACCAAACATGTCGTACACCATAGATCAGGCTGAAAGCATAACGGCAAGATGGAACATAAGTTTTGACACATGCAACGACCCAGTGGAGTTTTTAGAACAACTGGACGAACTAATGTCATCGGGCGAGGTCAAGCCAGATAAAGTGCTCAAAGTGCTCCCCAGATTCCTGAAAGGAAAGGCCGTACTGTGGTATAGAAATAATAAAACTCGTTCACTACATGGAACGAATTCATAGAACTCTTTGAGCTTGTGAGCCGTGACAGTGACCTGTTAGCTAAAATAAAGAATTATAGGCAACATCACCGCCAAAAATTCACAGACTACCTCATTGAAATACAAACACTCATGCGCAGATACGCGAAAATGTCAAAAGAAGAAGAAATAAATAGAATCTACGAAAACATGAACGCAAAATACAAGTTTTATATCAAGAAATCAGAAGCAGACTCGGTAAGCAAATTGATACAACTGGCAAACGACTACGAGAACGTCACAGCAGAACGTCAAACTAGCTTCACAGAAAGAAAACCACAAAATGATCACCACGAAACAAGCATAAATCAAGAACACAAGGAGACGGCATCATACATACACAATTACAACACAAATACTTGCTGCTGGAGCTGTGGAAAACAAGGACACTCAATGAAAGATTGCAGAAGCAAAAAGGTACTATTTTGTAACGGCTGTGGCAAGATCGGCAAAATGAGTAAACAGTGTTGTAAGAAAACAAGTGAACAGTCCATGACAATAAACACAAGTCCGCAAATTAAAGATAACCGTCCATTCGTAGATGTATCGATACTAGGCGAAAAATATCAAGCACTCGTAGACACCGGCGCCACAAGATCATACGACCAAGTGTACAACAAATTCGTGAAAACAAACCTGAAACCGAAAACAGTAAGCATAACGGCTAGCATGACAGATGGGCACATAACTCGAATTAAAGAAGAGCACTAGACTTGCAAATTAATATAAAAGGAAAAACAATTAACCACCAAGTGTTATACCATCCACAAATCACGACTATACTGATCGGCATGGACATATTGAACAGAATAGGAGCCAAAATAGAATGGCCTAAAGATAGTACCAAGCAAGGGGAACAAGTGGGAACAACGTCAAGAAAAACGACAGAAGCCAACATCGTACCTACATACGAAATGGCCGAAACACCAAGTAAGAAAAAACACAAGATCAAACTCGCACACAAAAAACCAATCAAGAAAAAAGACTATTCACGGAACCCTAAAAGTCAAGAAGTAATAAATAAACACGTAACACGCTTAAAACAAGAAACAAAAGAAGACTGGATCCAAAAGAAAATTCAAGAAATACAAAAAACCGGAAATAAGGACTATAAAATGTCAAACAGCAAATTATACAGGAAAATAATAAATCACGCATACGGACCAAGAACAAAAACATCATCAGACTGGAAATTATGCATAAACAACAATGAAAAAGACCAGATTCTAAAACAAAACCACGATACACCAACCGCAGGCCACCTAGGAACAGCAAAAACACTGAACAAAATATCACAGAGATATTATTGGCCCGGTATGTACAGAGATGTGTCAACGTACGTCAATAACTGCAAAACTTGCCAAGTTAACAACGCACAGACACCCTGGAAAGCGAGGGTAGTGTCTACAAACCCGAGTAGGCCACTACCCAGATCATCGAACCGGTCCACAGACTGGACCGAAATCCTCGATGTCGACACCGTCGACCACCCACAAGACCTGGACTGGCGCGAGTCCGGCCCTGGAGAGGAGCCGACCCGAGCTGAGGACCAGACCAGGAGGCGGCCGGGGAGAAAGAAGAGGCGCGGCCAAATCCAGAACCAGCTGAACAAGGCCAGTAACGTTAATTACTCGTAGCTTAACTTTATACCTAAGTCAGGTTTCTAATAGATAGATACAAAGTACATAGTAATTGTCTAGTCAGTTCTCGTTAAAGTAAATTCATCAATATCAAAAACAAGTCAATAATGTAAAAGTATTAATAAACATTACATAGCAACCCTGTATAGTCTAGATCATTCAGTTCTTGAATTTAATCTCGTTAAATATCACATATCAATAACCTATAAGTATTAATTATACTTCGTATCTCTCCCGAAGATGATTATGTTTTACATGCAGCAGTACCTGGGATGATGCCGTCCTTATCACACTTTTAGAGAATATTTATTTAAAAATATAAGTTTTAAATATAATAAAGTACGTGTTTTGACTCCTCAGCACCGTAGTACATTCCGCGGTCCGCCATATTTCTTGTCATTACTTGTGTTGGTGTTCGTCCGACTCACACGTACTTTTTCAATAAAAATAACTTAGCGTAAAAATGGGTAAAAGGAAACGATCAAGTAATGGTGATAATAGTGATATGGTGAAAAGTTTGTTAAGAAACCTCGTATGTACATAGACAACGACAAATTATAGTTTTATCTGATGATGATGAACCAGAAAAAACATTCTCCATCGTGCAGTCACTGCAGATTTGCAGACATACATACATACATATTTAAAACATTCTGGTAAGTTGTGAATCGTGTATTTTAAAATTGTTATGAAATAATGTGAATAATTTCTATTTTTTGTATTAAAAATGAATATTTTCAACTACCCTCCGTGGTAATACTTTGTGTCCCGACTTAATCGTGTGTGGATACTAAACTACACGTACAAAAATCGTGTTATACAAAATACATAAACATCCCGACGTAAATCGTGTGTGGATGATTTATTGCTTATCCCGGCGTATATCGTGTGTGGATACTAAACTACACGTACAAAAATCGTGTTATACAAAATACATAAACATCCCGACGTAAATCGTGTGTGGATGCTTTATTGCTTATCCCGGCGTATATCGTGTGTGGATACTAAACTACACGTACAAAAATCGTGTTATACAAAATACATAAACATCCCGACGTAAATCGTGTGTGGATGATTTATTGCTTATCCCGGCGTATATCGTGTGTGGATACTAAACTACACGTAAAAAAATCGTGTTATACAAAATACATAAACATCCCGACGTATATCGTGTGTGGATGCTTTATTGCCTTTGAGCGTATTAATTATCCCGGCATATATCGTGTGTGGATAAGACATTTTGAAACTGATTGCATTTTGCTTTGATTATTTTCCTAACGTATTATCATATAACGTGGGTAGACGTATCAACACGTCGTAAAATAGTATAACATAATTATAAATATAATAATATACAATATACATGGGGTATTTATAATTTATTACCCTATCAAATACAAAAATCTTTATTGTGAAGTATTACTAAAATAGCATACAATAATTACCTACATCAGACGAAAATACCGGGTATTTTTCAAGACAAAGCCTTTCAAAGACTTTCACAATGATCTAGCAACAGGTTGGAAAATATTGATTAATGGATTACCTACCTACAAATAAAAAAGACTTGATGTAACATTATTTACTTGCTAAAAATTGCGCATAATAATTACTTCAACAAAGGCAGCAATACAACTGAACATCTGATTCTGCTTCGGTTTGCTGTACGCATCCTTATTGCAACTGATTTCACCGAGCCTTCAATATGATTTGATGACCTAGCTATGTCACAAATGGAATAATATTCCGTAAGGAATTATGAAAACCTTGAGCGATGCTGGCGGTTACTTTGTGACACTCATTAGAGAATCACTGTCAAGAAGATACGCTATCACAAATTCCATTAGCAAGCAAAAAAAGAGATATCATAAAAGATTTATCAAAACGAATCTCTTGTTTGGTTCAGATTTATCAGACCACTCGAAATCATCTATGACTAATATAATTCAGTAATACCAGCCCAGCACGTCTACAACTCATCAGACTTTAAACGCAAGGGGGGCATTGTGAGCGGCAGCCGCTGAGCAGTGAGTGAACCCCGGCCAGCCCAGCAGCTGCCGGCTCCGCCGCCGCCGCCTGCGCCGCGGGGCCGTCTCCGGTTAACCCGAGACCCAACTATCATCAACCGAATCGGAGATGATAATTTTATTCAGCAGATAGGCACCAAGGTGCTAGTAACTGGTAGACTTAAATATGTACTACTAAAATAAATGGCTTACCTAACATAACAAAATTAAATGATACTACTATTTTGTCCTGGATCAGGGTTATAAAATTCCATTTTAAACTTAACCATGCCAAGTTGGAGTACCCCAATGTAAGTCACATACTACACCTGAGGGGAGTAGTAGGTATATTCGACAACTGTACAAAAGCCAAATTGTAGACATAGATTTATTCTAAATTGAAAGGAATTAAATAAATTCATTAATATGAACTATTTTAAAATGCAATACTACCACTGACTTTACATAATTAATTATATAACAATACATTTTATTATGTGAAAACCTTAGATTTGAAAGACTCCTATCTTTTATTACCAATTGCTGAAAATGGATGAATTTGGCTTCGTTTGTCATGGAACTCCAAGCACTTTAATATTCAGTTGTTTGAATTTCTTCGTGATCGATCGTTTTTGTCTTACATCCGCATGGTGCCTTTTGTCCTTACAAAATTATTAAAAGCAGTTTT
This sequence comes from Ostrinia nubilalis, assembly GCF_963855985.1. NCBI lineage: Eukaryota > Metazoa > Arthropoda > Insecta > Lepidoptera > Crambidae > Ostrinia > Ostrinia nubilalis. The sequence goes on along the minus strand of NC_087118.1, from coordinate 12,121,789 downwards.
ACACTTTTTGCAATCACTCGGCCATCTATCTGTACCAATACCTGTACCAATTTTTATGTATTGGAACGGTCAGAATGCTGGAATAATATTCAGACAACGGGAGATTTATAAGAGCAACTAGGGTAGGAGGACAAAAGATTTTTTATCTAATCAAAATAATAATGTTACCTACATTTCTAAAATTTACATTTAATACGATAGAAATTAATTTAACTTAACAAAAGTGCAAGACACTAGTAATGCTAAAAACTACGAAAAATATCATTCCAGTAATTTGCTTCATTCTTGGGGTTATTGACCTCAGCGTGCCACGCCGTTAAAATTACGGCTGGATGTACGTACACGAAGTTACCGAGAAAAACATCTTGGCACTCAATTACTCAAATAACTACAATAAACATTATAATGCATCTGCCAAGTATTTAAAACATAATTTAGCATAGTGGAGACTGGAGAGATTACATTGACACAGCACATCATGTACCCTGCAATCAAATGATTTGTTTCGATGCCTCAACCACTGGTCAACCTCAACCGCAATCGCGCATCGTGTAACAGCCATCGGAAATTGGTCCCAGTTACAGTTACTTTTACATTTAAATACCCTGGAATTGCTCGCTGCACTCTATGATCTTGAAACATTTGCATCTCACCTACTTATTAAGAATAGACAATACAACGGTTATTGCCTAATAAAAAAAGGGGTAGTATACAGCACACTTTAAATAATACTGTTCGAGAGTTATGGAATTGGTGTGGTTGGGTGTGAAAACGCGGTCACAGATTTCGAATCTCGTCAATCAAATATAGACACGTACTATGAATTTAGCAGACTACGCATTTACAGAAATTACATTACCTTTTGGTATTCCAGAATTCGTCTTATTTGCAAGTACATTTACTATTCAAAATCATCAATGTTCTACGAATGCATCTTGGGAGTTAGACCATATTTCCGAAGTTATTGATACTTTCACATTTAATGTAACTTTCTAAAGTTTTATACAAAAAAAAAAAAAAAAAAAAAAAAAAAATCTGTTGTGTTCGCTCTTCAGAGTTGATCATCCTCTCCATGCGGATTTAACCCTGATGGTCGGCAACTTATCAGGCAATCGCAGTTGAGGCGAGGCGCACCTACTAATTCTCTGGATATGTTAATGACATCTTTCTCACATAGTACATACTAATATTATACAATATACTTCAGGTCTAAAATCATGGTTGTAATTCCAATTCAGCTCATTTATTGGAATACTCAACGGACAAATTAAATTATTCGTGTTAGTTACAGTACAGTACTCTCAATGGTTACCGTTTGACTTTATCTATACTGTTATATCAGGATATTACTACTAATGACTGTATTAAACGTTTTCTCAAAAGCGTGTTTCGCCTCAGACCGCCTAAATATGACACTACTTGGTATTAAATTATCATTTCCCTGAAAAAATTTACAGTTAAGTGTATACCTCTTCTAGTTCTGGTTTCTGCACAGATAATGAATACTCCGAGTTTATCTAATAATATTACTAATAATATTTTATTGTGTCCAGACTAAATATAAATTAAAGTAGGTATATGAAATTGATGAAAACATTAAAACCGGACTCGATTAATTTTATCAACCATTTATTATTGTACCTATATATTACCGTACATTATGGACAACCTTGTACTATGCCCAGCCTCAACACTTAAATCTTACATTGACAGGACTATTGGTATACGCACAGATGATAATCTTTTTGTCAGTTACCAAAAACCACTTAAAAAGTGGTAACTCAGTGGAACTTCAAATTTGATAATATCGATTTTTATAGCGCTCATAATACCCGCCATACGGGCTACGTCTGCGTCCACCGGGCTGGCGTTAATTTATTAATAACTAGCGGCCGCCCGCGACTTCGTACGCGTGGATCTCGTTTTACCCCCCCTTCATCTATCTTACGCGGTTCAGATTTTTTCATACAATTTTTTTTTTCCCGCTAACTCCCGTTCCCGTGGGAATTTTGCAATATCCTGTTGTAACTAAGCTTTAAGTTTACTAAGGTACCTGCATGCCAAATTTCAAGCGTCTATCTTACGCGGTTTAGATTTTTTCACACAAATGTTTTTTCCCGCTAACTCCCGTTCCCGTGGGAATTTTGCAATATCCTGTTGTAACTAAGCTTTAAGTTTACTAAGGTACCTGCATGCCAAATTTCAAGCATCTAACTTAAGCGGTTTAGATTTCTCATACAAAAGGATTTTCCCGCTAATTCCCTTTCCCGTGGGAATTCCTAAGTATCCTATAACCTGCCCAGGAGTATGAAGAATAATTGTACCAAGTTTCGTTAAAATCCGTCGAGTAGTTTTTGTTCCTATAAGGAACATACAGACAGACAGACAGACAGACAGACAGACAGACAGACAGACAGACAGACAAAAATTTTACTGATTGCATTTTTGGCATCAGTATCGATCACTAATCACCCCCTGATAGTTATTTTGAAAATATATTTCATGTACAGAATTGACCTCTCTACAGATTTATTATAAGTATAGATAATTTAAAATTTGTAAGTCATTCGTAAGGCTTGCAAGCTGGTGGACCGAATCTTGTCAAGTAGGCATTTCATAAATATTAGACTAGAAACTTACTTAATTTAACTTTTTGTGTGATTGTGATTTTGTTAACTGTTCGTTTCAAAACCATCATTAATTATTACGAAAGTAAACAATGTTTTGTTTATTTACTAAAATACCTTGAACAAGTTAATAGTTTCTACGGTTGTAATTTTTTCGATGCTCTAAACATCTGCATGTAAAACATAATCATCTTCGGGAGAGATACGAAGTATAATTAAGAATCAAACGAACTTACCTGTGATGTTTGATATCTAATTATACGAGTGTCTTGACCGAAGATGATTACAGTCCCACCTCACCCGAGAATAATTACCCTTAACCGATCGAAAAAATTTGCTCTAAAATAATGACAAGAAATATGGCGGACCGCGGAATGTACTACGGTGCTGAGGAGTCAAAACACGTACTTTATTATATTTAAAACTTATATTTTTAAATAAATATTCTCTAAAAGTGTGATAAGGACGGCATCATCCCAGGTACTGCTGCATGTAAAACATAATCATCTTCGGTCAAGACACTCGTATAATTAGATATCAAACATCACAGGTAAGTTCGTTTGATTCTTAATTATCATTAGATAGTAACCCTGTATAATTTAAATCGTTAAATTGTTCAATTTAATCTCGTTAAATAACTATTGACGCAAATCGCATTGTTATTTACTCGTAACTCGCAACCTAAACTCACATAAATAACAAACCGGTTTGTTACGCGTCAATAGTACTACCAGTTTCTCGATAACTTTAAATAGTAAACTAACATTCCAATAACGATTCACCGAGCGAGCTCATTTGCATATTATCAGAGAAACATGTATTTCTTCTATTCGCCACGGGCGATCAGTAGCACTCGCTTACTAGATGACTCATAACTAGATTTTACCTGCCTAATGTTTGCGCGCCGCGCCAGGCTGCATTCCATTTACATTAAGAAGTAATATTGTAATTAAAACTTAACCCCTTAACTGCCATTGTCTTGTATAACTTTTAATAATTGTAGAAATTATTATCATTAACCAGGTACATATTTAGAACATACTAATTTAAAAAAATTAAATTAGAAATAATAATAACAACTGCCATGCATACTATTATTGTATTAAAGAAATATTTCAAGTAATAATTGAATACTCGTAATAACAAAGTAAACAACTCGTTTAATTAGTTCATTGGTTAATTGTAAAAAAAAAATTAAAGGTATCTTAATAACATTGTTTCAAAACTAAGTTAATTAAAATTAGCGTTTAATTAGTTCATTGTAAGCAAAATAAAATTAAAGGTATCTTAATAACATTGTTTCAAAACTGAGTTAGCTAAAATTAGCGTTTAATTAGTTCATTGTAAGCAAAAAAAAATTAAGGGTATCTTAATAACATTGTTTCAAGACCAAGTTAGCTAATATTGTTATAAGTAAATAATTAATGTCCCGTCATGTTTTAAATGAAGAGTTATTATTGGGCTAATGATCAAGCACAAGTTCAGTCATGTTTTATATTTTAATTTTTACTCGTTATGAAGTTACCCAAAAATAACTTATTAACATGAATTTTAGTTGTTCTCGAAGAACCTTTATGTACCAGACTTGTGATTTTTCCAGGTAAAAATCTCCAAAACAAGGGAGGATGTGACGCGCCCCGCGACGCATCGACAGCCCTAGCACCGAGCACGGAGATTTTGACAACCCTACGGCTGCGCGGCCGCACGCCGCACGGACCGAGCTAATATAAGAGACGGCGGCGACCGCGGGCGCCTAGCATACTTTTCTAGGGCTTTGTCTGCGAAACGTCCTCCGGTTCGCACTCGTCCTAATGTCCCCACCCATCTCACCTTATTTGACCAAACTATTCCTTGGAAAAGTGAGGCCAAGTACTTAGGTGTCACCCTCGACCAGAGATTATCGTTCGCTCCGCATCTCAGACGCGTCTTGAGCCGTGCGAACCACTACATCCACCGACTCTACCACCTAGTTGGAAGGAAAAGTAAATTGTCACTTAGAAATAAATTGACAATTTACAAAACCTGCATCCGTCCAGTGTTGACTTACGCCAGTCCGGTGTTTGCTCACACTTCCTGCACAGACCTTAAGAAATTCCAGACCCTCCAAAACTAATTCTTACGCCGAGCCGCGGATGCCCCGTGGTTCGTGCGTAACACGAATCTCCATAGAGATTTCGAGATCCCATCGATTGATCACTTTATGAAAGAAGCCTCTCGCCGCTACTTTGATAAAGCGATCAACCACAAGAACCCTCTTATCGTTAGCGCCGCCACGTATACACCCCAGAAAGATGTCGCTGCCCAATACCGACGACCTAGGCATGTCCTAGACGACCCGGACGATCCTATTACCGAATTTCTGAACACAGACATCACTGCCTTAAGCACGCCAACTACTCCACAACACAGTAGCTCGTTACACCGTACTCGCCGGCGAGTACGAGGCCCTGCTTTCCATTTCGGACGGTACAGACATGTACCGGGCCGGTTCTCCCCTATCCGTCCCCCGGACACGGCCTGAGCCGAGGTCCGAGCCTACCGTGGCGCCCTCAGGCCGCGTCCGTAGTCCCCTCGATCAGGCCCACTAGAGTGAGCCCGCCGTAGGCTGGACTTTGGTCCAACACCGCGGTGGGCAACCCTCTAGTTGGGTTCGCCACTGATCGGGCGCCTTATGCGCTCGATACGGCCCGACCGCGAACGTCGGTCTGCGACCGACGCGGACGAGCCTGGGCTTCGCTTCGCTCGGCGGACGATCGCCAAACGGCTAGAGTACCTTCTGTACTCGCCACTCTGCCCGGTGAAGCTGGAAAAGCTCCTCAAGCTACCAGCGCGCGTCCCAAAAAAAAAAAGAAAAAAAAAAGGGCGCCTAGCATTCGCTCGGGAGCCATTGCAACAGCCAGACGTTCGCGCGCGCGTCTATTGTTCCCTCGGCTGCATTGCACAGAGTCCCTAGCGAATAGCTATCCACATTGTTCCCTACTAACCTTGACTGTTCGACTCTGGCTTGATCCGATACCTCGTCACTAATCCGCGGCGCCATAAAGCGTCTTGTCGAGACGTTCTATCGTTGATAGCCAACCGGTCCTCGTCCTTACCGAGTAGTGCATGTGATACTCATCCCGAACCTGCGGTAGCAATCCTGCTGCCACCCATCCCAAACTTCACACCCCCTCGCCTCGTAGGTCCGACGCCTTTCCCTAGTGGTCATACTCCCCGACGACTTCGGTCTCTTGGCTAGAGCTAATGAAACCACATCCTACCCCCCTAGTTATAAGTATCCAAACTAATACTCGCTAAACCTCGCACAGGGCGCCGCCCCTCTCGCGGATACGTGAACTAGTTTCGGGACGCGGACCGGGCGCGTCGCTACCACTCTCGTCATAATAGATTTGTAACTGTGGAATAACTTGCTCATTGTTTGAATAATAGTAATTTAGAGTCAGTGAAACTAGAATAAGGAACTATTGTGGAACCTGAAATACAAAGTGCCATTGTGTTACTGATTGTGCGTTTCCTTGGTCGAATATCCCTGTAGGCATCCTGGATAGGTACACATCCCTCATCGCAGAAGGCGAACTGGGACTTAGTACTAAACAGCGGGGTGTCGGACTGAGCTAGCTAAGACGCCCCGTTGCAATGTAAGTACTCGTACATAAAGATAACACATTACTTACATAGGTTGTGTAACGGTTAGCGTTACCGCTGATCTAAATTCTAGATCTAAATTCTAATTTAATTACTATTATCTACCTAAATAAATATACTTAAATAAATATATCTAAATCTACGTAAACTACCTAACTAAATAACTTAATTAAATAATTCATATTGTTCTACACTAATAAAATAAATAAAATAATAAATCTACAAGCAAACCCGCGCGAAACAAGTTGTTCAATATTTCTTTTGTTCTCTGTCGAGCGGGCGGACTGTTTTTTATGTATGCGCAAGCGACGCGCCTACGGCCGCGATGCTCCCGCCGCGTCTCCTAGTCCGAGCCAGAGCGTTATTGAGCACGGACGTATCGCTGTCCGTCACCGCCGGACCCGCGATGTACGTAACTTTATAAAACTCTAAAATGTAATCGCGTATTGGTGAACCCCGCTACCGGGTGAGTGTTGCAAAAGTATTTTTAATGCCTAGTTTTTATACTTGTGCTAAATGTAAGTGCCTAGCCGCCATTTTGTTCTTCAAATGTGCTATCCATGTGCTCGGTGTCATTTCATACAAATTTCCTATTTCTATAACTTCCTAATATTATTAATTTACAACTTACTACATGATTAAATAAATAAACTAAATATTTTATGAAATGACATCGACACGTCATGACCTTACATGACCTTGGTCGTATTGTAATGACACTAATTTCAATTCTACTTGCTAATTTAAATTGTTTCATCTCATCGTACTTGTTCTAATTATTCTAAATTATTGCCTACCGATATTGTTTTACAAATTAATTGCCTACATAGATGATATGCTAAATTATTTTCTACCTACATAATTTAATATTTTGCATACTTCACTTCACCTTTCACTACTGTAATTCTGTTTGACTGCCACATCATTACATCACCATTTATTACCAAAATCATTCCATCTGCTTCGCTAGTATTTTGATGTCGCAGTCAAACGGACAAAAGCTAGCAACTGCTTTAGTGTCCGCTTTGATTTGCAGGGTTCACCTTCACGTTCACCTTCACGCTCATCTTCTTCACTACAAAAACCTGCCATGCATGGCCAGCGGCTCTTCAACCCGGCAGAACTGCCTGCCGTGTCGGACGGCCCGTGCGCACACTAAGTGGCCCTACACCACAGTGCGTACGGCCCTAGCCGTCTGGCGCGTTGGCGACTCTGCGGGCCTGCCATCCCGAGGAACCAACCCACATCACCATCGATGCTAGCGAGGACAGTGGTTTGAATAATACTACCACCGGTGACGAATCTCGTGCGATATGATAGTTAGCTCGTAACCCACACCCTTAAGGTCTCTTTCTCTTAAATTGTAATAAATACTTGTTAACTTAAATCTATCTTTTATTTCTCTAACTTAACTATAAATTCTATTATGTCACTTGGCTCTAAAGCCTCTAACCGTGACATTGGCGCCCATACCGGTCTATTCTATCGCACTTGAGACGTTACCAGTGAGTTTTACTTGTAATAAATGGTTATTCTTGGTGTTGGCATTCAAATAACTTGGTTATAAGATTGTAACTAATATTGTAGTCTCTGTGTGGTAGTACTAAACTTGTAATTCTTGTGGAGAATAGCTACACTATTCTACCTACTATAATTTCCTTAACCTTCAAGCGGGCGCGCGGTCTTTTGTAACGGCAGCGGTCGCGCGTAACCGAAAAGACCTATAGGGTCTAGTTGAGAAATAAAGCACTTATTTTCCAATAATCATTTATTATTTTGTACGCAGATATATTATGAATGTATTAAAGTCAAAAGTAATTTGAATTAAGTAAAAGAAACAATTATTTAATCAATTAACATAACGCAAATATTATTTGAATCAAAAACCAATTTTGGAACACAAAATCTTTTAAAATACCTCAGAATAGTTCATATACCTGGTAAAAACGATAAAAATGGCAAAATAATGATAAAACATAATTTTATAATTTTGGTCCAGTTTAGCTTGGTCTCTGAGCTCCGATTCACTCTCTTTTTTATCTTTTCTTAGTAATGCCTCTGTTATTTTACTTTGTACTAGCAGTCTACGACTTATTTAATAAGAAAAAACAGTATTGCAAGCTTAATTCAATAATATTGAGTGATAGCCGAAGAAATGTTATATCGCATAGAGAGTCGCGCGTAACCTTTTCGACGACAGGCGCGTGGCGTGCTTTCGACGCCAGCGCCGCGACTAAAACAATAGCAAGCCATGGGGTGGGAAAAGCGCGGAGAGCTGAGGTAAGCTCTTTATTTCACTCATAATGAGCAAACGACAGGCTACTAAAAATGAGAAATATGTGTAACAAGTAAAAAAAAAGTTATGAACAAAAATGTGTTAGGCGCGGTCGATTCGACGCCGCGCGCCCGCTTGAAGGTTAAAGATAAAATGTATCTACCTACATTTTATAATGTTAACTAAATTCTACCTACCTTTGGTAATATAATTTAACTTTTACTACTACCTACCACACATGGATTTTACTTTTGTTAAACTTTGTAATGCTTACTGTCTTATTGTGTAAATTGCAACACACACCCGCGTGCCTACCTAGTATTTTTTTATATTACGTACTCGGTAATTCTAACTAAAATATAAATTTAAGTTGTAACTTAAAACGTTACTTCTAATTAAACTATTAAATTAAATAATAAATTGTAAATACTACTAAAAATAAACAATTTATTAGACCTACTCGTATCTTACCTACTGGTATCTCTTAAACCTATCTTTGAAAATCTACCTTAATTATAAAGTCTAAAACTATTTTTAACTGTCTTGTCTGACGCACCATCTAAAATGGATTGCAAGGTACACTCTACTAAGTACCTCTTTGCATTGCTTAGGACTTAAGATAGGAAGTTGTTGGGTGCAGCAGTTGCTAAACAACTGCGCATACTTGTAATTAGCTGTAGTCTACCCTACAGATAATATTCCGACCTCTTCATTAAATAATGGTTATCTTATGACTTTCTCTAAATCTTAACTTAATAAATCTTGTGAGTATTATGAGATCTACTAAAAATCATATACTCTGTACGTCAGGTTGCAAGTAAACAGACCTAAAATGTTTATTTTGTTAGTCAGACTCAAGATTAGCTAGTACAGTTAAGATAGCGGATTTTCCTTAGGTAAAATCCTACCGTAAAAAGGGGGATATGTAACGGTTAGCGTTACCGCTGATCTAAATTCTAGATCTAAATTCTAGATCTAAATTCTAATTTAATTACTATTATCTACCTAAATAAATATACTTAAATAAATATATCTAAATCTACGTAAACTACCTAACTAAATAACTTAATTAAATAATTCATATTGTTCTACACTAATAAAATAAATAAAATAATAAATCTACAAGCAAACCCGCGCGAAACAAGTTGTTCAATATTTCTTTTGTTCTCTGTCGAGCGGGCGGACTGTTTTTTATGTATGCGCAAGCGACGCGCCTACGGCCGCGATGCTCCCGCCGCGTCTCCTAGTCCGAGCCAGAGCGTTATTGAGCACGGACGTATCGCTGTCCGTCACCGCCGGACCCGCGATGTACGTAACTTTATAAAACTCTAAAATGTAATCGCGTATTGGTGAACCCCGCTACCGGGTGAGTGTTGCAAAAGTATTTTTAATGCCTAGTTTTTATACTTGTGCTAAATGTAAGTGCCTAGCCGCCATTTTGTTCTTCAAATGTGCTATCCATGTGCTCGGTGTCATTTCATACAAATTTCCTATTTCTATAACTTCCTAATATTATTAATTTACAACTTACTACATGATTAAATAAATAAACTAAATATTTTATGAAATGACATCGACACGTCATGACCTTACATGACCTTGGTCGTATTGTAATGACACTAATTTCAATTCTACTTGCTAATTTAAATTGTTTCATCTCATCGTACTTGTTCTAATTATTCTAAATTATTGCCTACCGATATTGTTTTACAAATTAATTGCCTACATAGATGATATGCTAAATTATTTTCTACCTACATAATTTAATATTTTGCATACTTCACTTCACCTTTCACTACTGTAATTCTGTTTGACTGCCACATCATTACATCACCATTTATTACCAAAATCATTCCATCTGCTTCGCTAGTATTTTGATGTCGCAGTCAAACGGACAAAAGCTAGCAACTGCTTTAGTGTCCGCTTTGATTTGCAGGGTTCACCTTCACGTTCACCTTCACGCTCATCTTCTTCACTACAAAAACCTGCCATGCATGGCCAGCGGCTCTTCAACCCGGCAGAACTGCCTGCCGTGTCGGACGGCCCGTGCGCACACTAAGTGGCCCTACACCACAGTGCGTACGGCCCTAGCCGTCTGGCGCGTTGGCGACTCTGCGGGCCTGCCATCCCGAGGAACCAACCCACATCACCATCGATGCTAGCGAGGACAGTGGTTTGAATAATACTACCACCGGTGACGAATCTCGTGCGATACGATAGTTAGCTCGTAACCCACACCCTTAAGGTCTCTTATTCTTAATTTAAATAAATTACTTGTTAACCTAAACTATCTTTTATTTCTCTAACTTAACTATAAATTCTAAATATGTCACTTGGCCCTAAAGCTCTAACCGTGACATATAAGGCGTCACTAACCGTGTGGAATGTTATCATTAAAAATAATTCAGACACGATCAGTCCATAAAATCAAAATAAAACATACTCTAATAAAATAAAATAAACATTATCAGAATTAAAATTCAAAATTTAGATGAAATCAAAATTTAATAATAATCAAAATTTAATCAAAATCAAAATTTAAAATTTAATCAAAATGTAAAATTTAATTAAAATTAAAATTCAATCAGAACCAAAATTTAATTAAAATCAAATCAAAATTAAAAACAGAAAGAAATCAGAAAGTTTAGTACTTGTACACAAACTTTAGATAGGTACCTACTGCTCATAAAAGCCTATCAGTTTTCTGAGAGCGACAACTGATAAAAATTTAATTGAATCAAGAATATTGTTGAACTACCCCATACTATATTGGCATGTCTACAACAGAATCAATTATTTTTTTTTATAATTCTAGATCAGAATAAAGAAAAGGAAATGTCAAATCTAATATTAGCAATCCTAGTAGTCCTAAATACAAACTACTAACTTATTTTAAAATACTAACGATTTTAAACTCAATATCAATCATCAAGAATTAACCGAGTGTAATAACAATGTCCATAATTTTGAGAATACTCATGCATTTTCATTTTTACATTGCTTGTATGCAAATTCGTTATAACAACTAGAATTCAATGACCCTAAATAGTTTGGATAGTTTTGGTCTAACATGAATCCAGTTATCATGATTTTTTTTATTAAATAAAATCACCAACATTAATTTTGAAATGCGTCCTTGGTTTTCTCAAATCTCTTTTTATTTTTACCTAAATACGAATTGAAATTCTTATACCATAGTCAATGTTTATTTATTCAATGTTTGGATTGGATGGAACACTACCACAGACTCGAAAATATAGCATAGCTAGAAACAATCTGACAACACTAGAAATGTTTTAAAATTGCATCTTTTCGGTGCATAATACCAGACATTCAGCAACTTGATTATTATCAAATTAAGTGTAGTCAAATTTATTGCGAGTATCTGTTAAAAAGTTGCAGTCAGCAACAAGTGTAAAATCGTAGCTAGCAAAAAATAATGAAATGTTTATGGTTAAGTAGGTAGGTAGGTACTTAACGATTGAATTCCTCCACATGAGACCCCAAAGCTCAAGTAGGTACTTCACTATAGATTTTTTAAACGATCCCTTTTTTATTGATTTTTGGTTTCAAAGCTTTAGTGTTTTAAACAAGGTCTCTTTACAAAAAATCCCTTGTTCGATGGATTCCAAAAGAAGTATGACATCATTATGTCAACGAACGATTTCCTAGAGATTTGTAAAAATACAGAAAGTGAACTTCTCAAAGGACATTTATTGGAAACTGTATTGCGATTTTCATTAAATTCATAATAGTCAACATACAGTCAAACAGTGTAACGGACCTACACTCACATCCTTTGTTCTTTTTCCATGCTTACTAATATTTTGTTTGTAGTTCGCATCTATTAATAAGTAATTGTTTCTTTGTAGTTCACATTCATTAGTAAGTAATTGTTTGTTTGTAGTTCACATTCATTAGTATACCAACAGATCATTAGCTAATACTTTATTTGTTAATCATATGTGACTATTAGCTAATTGTAATGATAAGAATGTTTCAAGGGTCGTGGTGCTATCAACCATTTCTCCAATATAAAATAGCTACCACCGCTCTTCGGATCAGTTGAAGCTGACCTCACATACTGTGAAGTACTGTAGCATAAGGTTGTAATTGTTTGTAACCGCTAAATACAAAATAGTAAAATCAAGTTCGCTCCAGATTGTGTTTTGATCAAGTGTCCCGCAACACCAACCAACAAACGCCACCGCTCGGGCCATTACAAACTGGTATCAGAAGTGTGGGATTGATCATATCATAATTCCTTTGGACATCGTCAACCGCGTGAGTTCGCCTACCGCGTAGACTTCATCCGAAGACACACAAGAAACTGTACGAGATATCTATCGAAGTGCTAAAAACCTTCGATTCTCTACAAGTTCGAGAGCAACATCGAAGAGGCCAACGAGTTTGAACCAGACGTATCTTCGACGGTCTTAGTGAAACCGTTTACGCAGTTCAAACCACCGCCACATCGAGAACTTCTAGAAATGTCAACGGTATACCTGCAAACAGTCTTCCTTCTACTGTGAGTACACCGCCACAAACATCGTTATAAAGGACTTTTCCTGTACAACGAGATCAAACTTGCCAATCAAGATTATATACTTATAAACTTAGAACTCTATTGTAGATTCTAGTGTACTTGTATTAATCTCAATATCAATTTTAATTGTATCATAAACATGTCTTTAAATGCAAATGTATCAACATCATCTAATACAAACACCTTCATTTCATTAGAAATGGCTGAAATAATGTTAACTAAATGGCAATGCCAGATTTTGTATGGAAAGTGGCGTCTTTTTTTTTTCGCGCGGCCATCGACCAAACTTTGTTTTTTGATTACAAAATAGTGTAATAAACCAAACTTACTATGGCATGTATACCTCTAAACTCAGTCTGAACTGAGTTACGAGCATTAGAAGTTTGATGATTTTCATACTAGATTTGCTTTTTGTGCGCAAGTTTTGTAAGAAATTGCAACAAAATATTGCGCTATTTTTTATTGCGCTGATTCTGCTTCATACTGATGTCTGGAGCCTTTAATGGATGATATTGTTTGTTTACACATACAATCTCACTATTTTGTTGCAATTTCTTACAAAACTTTGCGCGCAAAAAGCAAATCTAGTATGAAAATCATCAAACTTCTAATGCTCGTAACTCAGTTCAGACTGAGTTTAGAGGTATACATGTCATAGTAAGTTTGGTTTATTACACTATCTTGTAATCAAAAAACAAAGTTTGGTCGATGGCCGCGCGAAAAAAAAAAGACGCCAATTTCCGGCATTGTCTTTTGATGGCAATAAGGCGCGTATTCACGAATTTTTAGACAATTGTGACACTGTCAATAATTTAATTAATCCTAACTTAAAGAGTATATTACTGCAGATACTTATAACAAAAATCACTGACAATGCTAGGTCAATGATAAGAAACCGCGAATTCCAAACTTGGGATGATTTAAAAAATTATTTATTAGACACATATACCGAAAAACGAACTATCGGACAATGGCAATTAGAGTTGAGCAGTTGTAAACAAGACTACAACGAAAACGTTTTAGCATACGCTAATAAAGTCGAGAATTGTTATGTCAAATTAATAAATTCATTAGAATCCAATCAATCTCCAGCAGCTCGTCAAGCTTGCGTGGAATTACTAAAGTCACAAGCCTTAAGCGTTTTTATTACAGGTCTAAATAAAGATTTGAACTTAATACTAAAAGCACTGCAACCAAAAACATTAGAAGATGCTATTTCAATGGCAGTTATCGAAGAGCAACAGCTCAAAAGTAAAAACGAAATCTCTAAATTTCAAAATATTAATACTACTAATACTAAACATTGCTACAAAACAAATGCAATAAGCCAGGTCACACAGTCGTGAACTGTCGAGTGCGTACGTTTTCGGGACCTAAACAGAACACTAAATTCTGTAATTACTGTAAGAAGAAGGGTCATATTAAAGACGAATGTTATTTTTTTAAAAATAAAAACAATCCCAATAATTTTAATAAATCTAATAACAACCGCCTTACAAAAGATAGTGTCAACTCAAACCAAAAAAACTAGTTAAGCCCAATGGCACGAGCCAACCAAAGGGTAACAGTTTAATAGAAGGGCTCATTTCTGCCATAAGTAATTGCTACTATGCTTCACTCAAAATTAAAGGAGAAACACAAAAAACAAGTTTTCTTGTAGATACTGGTGCAACAATAAGCCTCATAAAAAAGAGTTCCGTACCAAAACAAGCTGTAATTCATTGTGATATTTTAGCCGATTTAAAAGGGATCGATAAAGTAGACAAACCTACAAGGACGTTAGGCTATGTCGAATTGGAGTTTTCAGAGAATTTAAAATTAACACTCCACATCGTTAATGATGATTTTCCTATTAATGCTAATGGTATTATTGGAGGTGATATGTTAAAAATAAGCACAATGGTATGATTGACTATAGCACCAGGTTATTAAAATTAAATAATATAACATTCAAATTGTGCGATGAAAAAATAAACCAAGTCGAATCAAATGAACAAAAAGCAATTATAACGGTCAAAGCTAGAACCGAATGTGTTATTCCAATAAAGATATTAAATGATAAACAGGTTAAACATGGGATAGTTCCGCGAATAGAGATAAGTCCGGGAGTACTTTTGTGTCCAAGCCTTATCACGATAAATAACGGCAAAGGCATTACGACCGCACTAAATTCAACTGACAAAGACGCGATTTTCCCTATTCCTCAAGTAGAGTTAGAGGAAACCGATATTGTTATTTCGAATGAACAAGTATTACAAGTACAGAATAACTGTAGAGATGAACTTATTATAAATGAAAATTACGGAAGCGATCGACTTGAGAAATTAAAAAATTGTCTTAGGACAAATCATTTAAATCAAGAGGAAAAAGAATCATTAATCGAATTATGTAACGAATACAACCATATATTTCATTTAGATGGTGATAAATTAAGCTGCACAGATGTGGTTATGCATGAAATACATACAAAGACGGAAGCTCCTATTAATACTAAGAGCTACAGATATCCAGAAGCTTTAAAAGATGAAGTCAATAAACAAATTAACAAGATGTTAAAAGATGACGTTATAAAACCGTCAAATAGTCCTTGGAATTCACCTATCTGGGTAGTTCCTAAGAAAATAGATGCATCGGAACAGAAGAAATGGAGAGTAGTTGTGGATTACAGGAAGTTAAACGAGGTTAGCATCGGGGACTCCTATCCCTTGCCTCAAATAACTGAAATATTAGACCAACTTGGTCATTCAAAATATTTCACAACACTTGATTTAGCCTCAGGCTTTCATCAAATCAAGATGCATCCAAAGGACGCTCCTAAAACGGCATTTACTGTCCCTCAAGGACACTTCGAATATAACAGAATGCCATTTGGATTGAAGAACGCTCCTGCAACTTTTCAACGTTTAATGAATAGCGTTTTAACTGGACTACAAGGTAATCGTTGTTTTGTTTACCTTGATGACGTAGTTATTCATGCAGATAATCTTGAAAACCACAATCGAAAGTTAAAAGAGGTATTTGAAAAATTTTCCGTAAATAATTTGAAATTGCAGCCTGACAAATGTGAATTTTTAAAACGAGAAGTAATGAACTTAGGACATTTGATCACAGAAAATGGAGTAAAGCCAGATCCAGGCAAGGTATCAGCTATTGAAAATTATCCTATTCCTAAAAACGTTAAGGACATAAAAGGTTTCTTGGGATTAGCAGGGTATTATAGAAGATTTATACCAGATTTTAGTAATTTGTCACAACCTTTAACTAAATTATTAAAAAAGGAAGTTCCTTTTATTTGGACAAGTCTTCAACAACATGCATTCGAAATCCTTAAGAAAAAACTCTGTGAATCTCCAATTTTAATATATCCAGACTTTAGCCAACCATTTAATCTTACTACAGATGCTAGTAATTATGCTATAGGAGGAGTTTTATCACAAGGACCAATTGGGAAAGATTTGCCTATTGCATATGCCAGTAGGACGTTGAACAAGGCAGAACAAAATTATTCAACCACTGAAAGAGAACTTCTTGCAATCATTTGGTGTGTTAAACATTTTCGTCCGTATTTATATGGTCTTAAATTTAATATGATCACGGATCATCAGCCGCTAACGTACCTATTTAATTCTAAAAATGATGGCGCTAGAATTTTCAGATGGCGACTATCACTCGAAGAGTATGAATATACCCCAATTTATAAACCAGGAAAATTAAATACTAATGCAGATGCGTTAAGTAGAATGCCTTCTGTTGTCGAAAATAAAGTATTGGTGACTACCAGGTCGACAACAAGTGAAAATTATAAATCATTCCTAGAGGCAACACAAAAGTCAATTATAATAAATGATAAAATATGTGAAATTAACGATGAGCTAACAGCGAGACAAAGAAATATTTTTATACCCATCTCGTCTGATAAAAACATTAATGATAAAAGCTTAAGAGAATTAGTTAGTGAATTTGACCATTTAAACAAGATAAACAATATAAAAGTAAACGAGTTTGTCGTATTTCAAGAAAATGAATTTAAATATTACTATGCTTGTACTAAACAAAACTATTGGGACAAATCAAGTTATGAAATTTATTTTAATCTCTTGAATAATATTAAAGAATATTTAATAAAAGAAAATGAGAACGAATTACATCTCACTCGTCTTGGCGACAGATACGACCAACTACATTGGAAGAAATGTAGAATGATGCTAAGATTTATATTTAGGAAAACAGATATCACTTTAAACGTATATAATAATACTCTGATCACTCCTTCGCCAAACGAAATTGAAGACATTTTGAAAGAAATGCATAGCAGCCTAATAGCAGGTCATTCAGGATTCCATAAAACTTACAAGAGAATTAAGAACAACTATAGATGGCAAAATATGAAAGCAGACATTAAAGATTTCATTTCACGCTGCGAATCATGCCAACAAAATAAACTTATACGTAAAAAACATAGAGAACCAATGATCATAACAACAACGGCAAGCGAAGCATTTGAACGAGTAAGCTTAGATGTAGTGGGACCTCTTCCATTAACTCTTAATGGAAATAAGTATATCCTAACCCTTCAAGACGACCTAACTAAATACTCGCAAGCTTACGCTTTGCCTGATCATACTGCTGAAACAATCGCTGATGTTTTTGTCAAAGCGTTTGTATGTAAATTTGGTATACCCAAAAGTATCTTAACAGATCAAGGCGCCGATTTTACTTCGAAACTTCTAAAACAAGTCTCGAAATTGTTTAAAATTAAACAGTTGACAACAACTGCATACCACCCGCAGACAAACGGTAGCCTAGAAAGGAGTCATGCTACTCTAGCAGAATATTTAAGACACTATATCGTCAGTTGCAGGTTCACTTGGGGTAACTGACAAAATACGGTTTTTGAGTTAAATATACAGTTTTTCTTAGTTTTTTCTGCTCTTTCGAATGGTATAGGTACGTAAAAAAATTCTAGCTTTAAAAAAATTACAATTACACGGACATTTTCAGGTGTGAACTTTTCAGATTTCCTTCACAATTTTGGTGTAACTGACATTGTAATAATTTTACCAGGTTGAATTGGTGTATCTGTAATAATGTAAAAATTTTGCTACAAAACTTTGCAATTACACTGATTTGCTAAGGTTTATAATATGAAATAAAATAGGGATTTAGAAAGTTTTAAGGCATATTACATTATTATTATACCAGCAGTATTAGTTAAAGAAGTTAAAGTTAGCTCAACACCAAAAAAATTGTAATTGAACAAACTATCCAGCCAACTAGGCGTCAATGCGCGTTGCTAACATTAACCTGTTGTTACTCTGTTACTTTTACTGTTGTAGTACTCATGACCTTAATTCAACATTGCTATAAAGAGGTGGGAAATTAAATCCATTTTTGTTTTCAGTTTAAGTTGCCCCGTAGAGCTAAATACGGTATTGGCAAGTCAAAGCTTAAAAAAATATTCAAATTACTTAGTTTCACAGTAATACTTTAGTTATTTCAATATTTCTGTCTTAAAAAAAATTAATACACATATTTCGTTGATTTTCGTGGCTTTTTTAACATTTTTTAATGAATAAAATAAAAGTTACTTCTAATAAAATTTAAAAAAAAATAAAGAAAACGACAAAATGTTATTTTTTTCATGAATTCTCTTCTTTTTTAATACTTTTACATAAATTATACAGCAACCAAGTAAACAAAACCCAGCAAAATCAGCAAATACATCTAATTATTTTAACTTTGGGCAGTACTTACACCAATTTGACCTATGTTTTTTCCAAAAGTTTGGTGTAAAATTAGTGTAACTGTCAAATGTACAAAAATACATTGGTGTAACTGCAATTTATTTCCTTAACTAAGACATATTAGTTTATTCTTTTTATTTAATCTAAAACCGCGTAGAATTCTAAGCACTTCTGTAAAAACAGATCCAAAAAAGGTTAAATAGGAAAAAAGTTATGTCCGATTTAAGACGAAAAAAAACTTTAAACGGCTCTACTGAAAAACTGTATTTTGTCAGTTACCCCAAGTGAACCTGCAACTGACGATATTCAGGAAGACCAAAGCGATTGGGATCGATGGATAGACTTCGCAATGTTTTCCTACAACACTGCTGTCCACACATCTACCAAATTTACACCGCACGAACTTCTTTTTGGAAACAAACCTTCAATACCATCATCTATGAATACACAACCAGAGTTTAAATATTCATACGATAATTATATAGATGACTTAACTTTAAAACTAAGGAAATCAAGAGAGATAGCGAAAAATAATTTAATTTGCTCTAAAAACAAAAATAAAGAATATTACGATAAAAAATGTAAAGTAGAAACGTACAAAATTGGTGATAAAGTCTATTTAACGAACGAAAGTAACAAATTAGGAAGGTCGAAGAAATTGTCTCCTCAATTTACTGGTCCCTACGAAATCATACAAGTAAATTCTCCAACTAACGTAACCATACAAATTAAAAGAAAAAAGATTAAGGTTCATATTAACCGTTTAAAATTAGCCAAATAACCAAGTAATGAGGTAATTCTCTTGTTACAGATTTACCTTCGGGACGTTTGGCCGAGGTGAACCATGTAATATAACCTTTCTAAATAAAGGTGGAATTTATTTTGAACACATAGGAAAAGCAAATCACTTAGATAGCGAATGGAATCTAGTAACATATCTTGACATTTCAAATTGGCATAAAAAATTAGGTCTTATCGAGAACACTTTATTCGAAACTAGAAATCTTTGTAATCATGATACATTTAACCAACTTTCCCTTTGTCAAACATCAATGTTAGTTTTAGAACAATTGTATCCCAACCTAAAGAACCAAGAAATTGTACTAAAAGAATTAATTGGTCATTCAGTTCCAACTCTAAAACGATCAAAACGTTCCGTTATCGATGGAGTAGGATCACTGTTCAAAATGCTCTTTGGAACATTGGACGTAGAAGACGCAAAACGATATGATAGCGCAATAAATACTTTAGATAAAAATGAACACGAATTTGTCAATTTATTAAAATCTCAATCACAAGTTGTCAAAACAACCATTCAGAACTTTAACAACACATTAACTGACCTTAGAAAAAATGAAGATATTTTTAATAAAAATTTAGAAATTTTAGCTAATTATACCAAAGATACAAATAATAAAATTTTTAATATTGAAATGAAACAAGATTTGGATGAACATTTATCGTTTTTAACTCTAGTTACCACCGAGGTAAATAACGAAATATCTATGGTTATAAACGCAATTTTATTTGCTAAAAATAATAATTTACATCCAATAATAATCACTCCAGAACAATCTGGGGGCACGGCAGTGCCCCCGCCAAGTCGAGCGCGAAGCAAACACTGCCGTACCATCCTTTACTGGAACCATTTCGCCGCATTTTCAGGCCCCTATTTGAGAACCTCTGGATAAGACCACAACGCAGAAATTTTCGTCATCTAGTAAGCTATAATCATATACTTAAAATCCAAAATTTCAAGTCTGTAGGTCATTTAGTTCCGAAGTTAAGCGAAAGCAAAGTTTCGCATTTACGACACTCACTCACTCACTGATGATCATCAAAATAGAACTAGTACTTCCCATAAACTCAGAGAGCTGAAATTTGGTACAGAGTTAGGGTTTAATGGCCACATAAAGGGAAAACTATAAAAACTAGGAAAATCGAAGATCTGGAGTAACACCACATTCATAATTACTAGCGCCACACCGGCACCGTGGTATTCGCCTGTACCGCTCACCGCTAGATGGCGCTAGCACTTTGAGCGTCGATTTTCTGCACCGCGGTGCCCAGATTTTTTTTCCTTTCTAGACCCCCCCGTCGATTAAGTTGAATGTTGTGTAATTTGAATTTGATTGATTTCGTTTATTATATCGTGTCGTGAGTAGGGTTTCTGATTTCTCGACCAATTTTTTTTCTCGAGTTTCGGGAATTCTCGAGGCCAAAGTCTCGAGTTTTCTCGGGTCTCGAGTCTTTTAATTAAAATTGTTGCAATCGGTTGAAATTTGATAAAAACACAGGTTTTTTTAAATCTAATATACAAAAAAACTAAAACCCAACTACGTAAAAATGAACTGAAAAGATAGGAACAAGAGAAAGTGTTCACAAATGCAGTCGGAGACATCAATGACTATTTTTTTTGTTGGTGATAAGTAGTTGGTGATAAGCCGTGTGGTGACAGCAGAATGGAATACATTTGTCACCAACCCTTACTCTTCCCGCGGAGAAGGCTCATAGTCCAGCAGTGGACTGTAAAGGGCTGTTGATGATGATGTGATGATAAGTGTTTGATGCCTCCAACTACATTTGTGAACACTTTCTCTTATTTCTATCTTTTCAGTTAATTTTTACCCAGTTGGTTTTTTTGTTTTTATTTTTTTTACACTTTGTCTTATTTCTATCTTTTCAGTTCATTTTTACCCAGTTGGGTTTTTGGTTTTTTTTTTCAATAATATTTTTATATCAATCTTTTAATTAAAGAGCATACATTTTGCAAGCTATTTAAAAATCCTATGGTGATACCCCACTCGATAGGTTTTGAGATATTTTTTAATACATATTATGGCGCCAAAAATCGGCCATTTTTATATTTTCCAATTTTGATATACCCAGTGTCACTCACAGTTAAAACAAATCTAACATGCCATAGTTTGTTGAGTTTCACAATATGGCGTCCGGTAGTCGCCATATTGAATTTTTACTAACGTCATGTCTTTAGTGACACTCACCGGACTAAGAGAAATCGATTGACGTGCGAATCATAAAAATCGACCCAAGAGTTTGGTTTGTATAGTGCTTCAAAAACATACATACATAGGCTGTTAGACACATTACCACTCCTTTGCGTCACGCAGTCGGGTAAAAAAGGAAAGAGTAGACCAGTCTAAAAGCAACGTTAACCTATTAAATAATTAAAAACTTACTTTTGTCTAAGAAAATAGGCTTTCAAGAATATTAAAAGCTTCAAATTCGAAACTCGAGAATTCTCGAGCTCCGGTAATTTTTTTCTCGTCTCGAATGAAGCCAAATTTCACCCAGTCCAATACAAACAAATATGTTCATGCACACAAATGTTTGTACTGTGCGGGAATCGAACCCGCTACCACTTCGAACCACTACACCAAACGGCCGACAATACAAACCTAGCATTTAAAGTCTCGCATAATATTGTATTTAATGCGCGTTGAACTTTCTTCTCTCACTCTCTCTCATATTAATTAAATTGTTATTTAATTTGAAATCTACCTAATCAATTTAATTTCAAAAACCACTTACAATAGTTTTAAAAATCTAGATTTATTATAGATTCAGTAAAATAATAATATTTTATGTAATAATATCAAATAAATGTAATTTTAAATATAGTTCCATATTTTACTGAATTTTACTAAATCAATATCAACTAAACACACTCTAGTCAAGTGTAAGTGGTGTAGTAGAAACTAATCGAGTATAGTTTGGAGATGACTTTTTTTACTAAGCTCCTCCAAACTATACACGATCAGTACGCAAAATTCGTGTATAGTTTGGAGTCACAGATTTACAAACAGGCACTCCGAAATATACACGAGCAGTTTCCTATGGGTGCGTTCTGGCCATGTATAGAACGGAAAGACGCAGAGACGCCTAGACTTAATAAATTGGGAGCGATTGACGAATTTGTGAACCACGCCCAGTCACCACCACGTCCAAAACCCGAATGTGCAATGACTCTAACACTGAGTCCCAAAATTTCTACGTTCCAGGGCTCTGTACCTGAAGTTTTTGTAAAGCTATTAATCCATCAATACTGCACTTGAACGGGTCCACAACTACGTCAGGCAACATGGAGATTTATGTCACCTTCGTTCCCAGGCGCGTACTTAACTCTGGTATAAGAGCTTTGGCGCTGCTTAAAATTCCATAGCAATAAACTAGCTAACACATTGAAAGTGTTGTGAGAACTATAACATTAAGTTATTTAATTTATTGCGCCCCGCGCGCCGACATATATATCTTCAGCGGTGCCGTATGTCAATACGGTGTCGAGACTGCAGCACTGCCCAAGTTTCGATCGAATCGAATGCCTATAGAATATAGTAATCAAATTAACGATAAACCAAAAATAAATTATTAAATTTAAACCAGTATTTTGGCAATTGAAACGTCAAAAATAAAAAATCATTAGGTAGCCCTTAAGGGGAGCGAGACAAACATAAAATTTGCAGACTTAAAAAATAAATCAAATATTTGCAGACTGAACTGACAACGCATTATTTAGATACCTACAGTGTATAGTGGTTTGAGACCCAGGGAAAATATAGTATAGTTTATCCCAGAAGTTTTTGAAGGGAGATACGCATACGATAAAGACTTCTGTAACAGACCGAAAATCACGCGTGCGAAGTCGCAGGCACATGCGCGTATACAGGGTGGAAACGTTAAGTGATCTCACTCGATTATTTCTTAACTATACAAGATATTAAAAAACTGGTTACTGATCCTGAAAGTGCTTAATGAGCTCTTTCAAACGGTACCAATAATAAGTTACAGAATAAACTGGATCTATCTGAAAATTCAATGTTTCCAGCTTCCATACTAAATGTATGCCAGACACACAATATTAGAAGTGTAATTTTTTTAATTTAATAATAAATACTTAAAATAAACTCGTAAATTGTATTCTTATTTTAAATTATTAATGAAAAACATTGGTTTTAGGCTTTACTTGCTATAATATTGTCAAGAGATGAGTGTCATGACTGTGGTAGTACTAAATGTATGGAAGAAGGAAACATTGAATTTTTGGTTAGATCCAGTTTATTCTGTAACCTACTATTGATACCATTGGATAGAGCTTGTGAAGCACTTTTAGAATCAGTAATCAGTTTTACGATATCATATGTAGTTTTTAAAATAATGTGACTTTACCAAATGTATGGAAGCTGGAAACATTGAAGTTTCGGATAGATCCAGTTTATTCTGTAACCTATTATTAATACCGTTTGATAGAGCTCATGAAGCACTTTCAGGATCAATAACTAGTTTATTGATATCTTGTATAGTTTAGAAATAATCGAGTGAGATCACTTATCGTTTCCACCCTGTATAGCGCGGGACCGGGCGAGCACGGCTGGTAGTTGATGCACTCACTCGTGAGAGCTATGACAGTAATCGTGTCGACCCCCCTCCCCCCGTGCCTTGGCATTTCAGGGGTCAGGCCCCCTGGAAAATAACCCTAGATACACCAGGCACAGCTAGTAAGTATATGTATAACTTTGGCACAGTTGCTCTGGTTTGTCAGCATAAGGAGACGTATTCTAGGTGTAATACAATATTTTATTAAATTCGATTGGTGAGATTCACACCCAAGCCAGGAGATATTTATTTTTTTATAAAATATCTATGAGATTTTTTTTAATATCTGAAGTCTGTAGTGTTTGGCTTGCAACCAGTGAAGATTGATCATCTGGAGAAGAAATATCATCTGTAAATAAATTATTGATATTGATTGTAGATATTTAAAGAAAACTAAAGTTGTTCCTAACATAACAATCATAGGATTTGTTTTATATTGACTTGATAATTAAAATAAGAATTGATGTTAACTTCATAACTAGAACAACTTATTTTACTGGAAACTTACCATCAGTAGTAAGTGGAACACCATGTAAAATCTCCATTCGTGTGAACAAACAAGGACAAGAATAATGTATTCTTACACCAGCTTGATCAATTGAGTTTTATCAAAATGCTTCACACAAACACGTTTCTGCAACAACTGGCTTCTATTCAAGTAACCCACCAGGAATTGTCGGAACTAGGAATGACATCTACAAATTACGTAAATTATCATTTACGGGCATGCAAAAGAGTTTGCGGCTATTACTTGTAGAATCTTGTGATTCTGGTTGTCCACCAACACAAAAGTTTAGGAGGAGAAAACTAGATAACCGGCACTCTTCAAAGTTCTACAAAAATGGATGAAAAAAACTTGAAAAACTTTCAGTTATTCAAACTGTCAACAGTGACAATATGGCGGCTACAATGGCGGCAGACTAACCACAGGCTATAAATATCTATCCGCGATGCTAGCGCCACAACTACTCTAATGGAACTAAAGCTGTCAGACCCCTGCTCCATGCTGAGAGCAATCGAGGGCAGCCGAAGTGTACGGGTGCGGGCGCGGGTACGGGTAGATCAAATGTATCTAAAGCCCGGTCCGTGAGCACGTAGAATTTTGTCCAATGACCCCTAGCTACCCATCCTTATCCTTATCGCGAGTAATTATATTGCTGTCGCGACTGTGCGACTGGCACCCGTAGCACCCCGTAGTGAGTGTGCGAGCGCGATAGCAACATAATTACGCGCGAGCGATAAGGATGGGTAGCTAGGGGTCAATGGACAAAATTCTACGTGCTCACGGACCAGACTATAGACGCCTCTCGCTTTCACAGTGATCGCGCGCGCGTATGCGCGTCTGCAAGGGCGCGGGCCGCGGGCGCGGGTGGCGCGATGGCGTGACTATCGCGCGGGTGAATCTATTGGCTCAGTCCGCCCGTGTCCTTCACAGTGCTCTGAGTGCTCTGGCACAGCGTCTGTCAGTGTCTAGCGCGTCTGTATCTAAACTTTTTAATCCACCCTCGCCATCATGGAAATTTATACGGAAGTATTTATATCCGCCGTGCAACCAAACGACGCTCTGCTATTTGGCAAAGCAAACATCCAAAACACTCAAACAGAGCTGTAATAAGTAAATTATGGGATGAAATAAAAAACCTTTTCCCTGGAAGTAACGCGTCACTGGAAATATGAATTGCTGTAAGGGACAAATCGCAACTTTTCAGGAGAGCCAAAAAACGTTAAATTTTTTTTTAAGTGCTATAATTTTTATGTCTGCAATGCTATTGAAATGACAAGTATAGCAAAGTTGCTTTAAATTCAAAGCTCCATAACCCTAACAAACCCAACAAGGGGTTAGTCCCAACGACCCCGGTGGATCTGCCCCGTCAACGGGGTGGATGGGAAAAGTGTTTCAACGACCCCGGTAGCCATAGTCTTAGCGTTCAACGGGGTGGATGGAACACATCAAGTGTCAACCACCCCGGTATATCGTTTAACGGGGCGGATGGACCAAATCAAGTTTCAACCACCCCGGTATTTCACTAAACGTGACGGATGACACAGATCTAAAAGGTTCCACCTCGGTATTGCATACCGAAAATAAAACCTGTTAATAAAATAAAAAATAATAATATGTAAATAATAATCAGTTTTATTTAACAGTCACTGTTTAAAAAATCTTCAGCATAAAAGTAAGTTTAATTGTCACAAAATATTATGGTCATAAACCTATAGATTACTTTTAGAATCACAGATGCGCAATTGCATTAATTAACATGGGCATATAAATGGTATGGTGAAGTCAGAAATTTGATATCATTTTAATTTTTTTAATTTTCATACAAAATAAATATTATAAAATCTGATTTGTATGAAAATTAAAATAATTAAAATGAAGATATCAATTTTTCTGACTTCACCATACCATTTATATGCACATGTTAACATGGGCTAGTGTCGGCTCATATACCCATTTACCTAACACCCTGTATATTGGCTCACATAAAATTCTAAATCCTATTCTTTGTCTTACTACCGATTTGTGTTCATAATAATCTCTCTTCATAATTTTATTTTTCATACTTTTTTTATTCATACATTTTTATTACTACCATCGGAGCTCATAACAGTTAGTAATTGTAATTTTTTTATCAATACTGTTACTACCAAGAACCATTTAAAATACATAATTTTTATTTTCAGATCTTTTTTCTTCATAACATTCATTGATCATATTGTTTTAATTAATAATGTTGTTACTAAGAACATACTTCAACTCATATTACTGGCATCAGAACATGAAAATAAAAACTTCCCCAATTTCTGGAAACACACAAAAAAACTTAGTCCAAGGCCGGCTGCCCCTATTAGCGTGGAGGGAGTCAGTAAGCCGGAAGAAATTGCAAATTTGTTCAGAGATCACTTTTCTGTAAAGCCGGTGCTCCGGACGAGTGACATGGAGGTTGCGTGTACTGGGGACGTCGTCTCGGGTGTTCCTGTCTATATTACACCTAGTGAAGTAAGAGCGATACTCAAGACGATGAATAAGGGTAAATCGCCTGGGCACGACGGCCTCAGTATAGAACACCTTCACCATGCTGGATCTCATCTTCCTAGGGTTCTGTCATTGCTGTACACCTTCTGTATTAGGCACTCGTACCTACCCTCTGCACTAATGAAGACTATTGTGGTCCCTATAGTCAAAAACAAGACAGGGGACATGTCGGACAAAGGCAACTATAGGCCTATTTCGCTGGCCACCATACTGGCAAAGGTCCTTGACGGTGTGCTTGAGCGACGACTTAGTCACCATCTTAAGCTTAATGATGCTCAGTTTGGATTCAGACCCGGTTTGTCAACTGAGAGTGCTGTGTTTTCGCTTAAGCATACAGTCAGGTACTATACCCAGAGAAGGACGCCTGTGTATGCTGCTTTCCTGGATCTCTCTAAAGCATTTGACCTGGTTAATTATAAGTTATTGTGGTCGAAACTATCTGACATAGAATTGCCACCTGAACTAATTACTACTTTTCAGTACTGGTATGGTAATCAGATTAACCAGGTCAGATGGTCTGGAGAGCTGTCTGATGAATACACTCTTGAATGTGGGGTGAGACAGGGAGGGCTAACATCTCCTGCGCTTTTTAGCCTTTATGTGAACGACCTCATCGTTGAGCTCAGCGACACCAGGGTCGGCTGCTCAGTTGACGGTCTTATGATCAACAGCATTAGTTACGCAGACGACATGGTGTTGCTGTGCCCAACGGCAAATGGTCTGTGCAAATTATTGTCAGTGTGTGAAGAGTATGCTTCTAAGCATGGACTTCTTTATAATGTCAAAAAAAGTCAATTCATGGTTTTTCGATCAGGTAATAAGAAATCAATTCCAATACCTCCAGTGAAACTTCTCAATGTAGAACTGGAGAGAGTAACTCAATTCAAATACCTTGGACACATTGTCACTGAAAACCTATCGGATGACTGTGACATTGAACGAGAGAGGAGAGCGTTGGCGGTCCGATGCAACATGCTCGCCCGCAGGTTTGCCAGGTGCACAGGAGATGTCAAAATTACCCTCTTTAAGGCATTCTGTCAAACATTTTACACCTGCAGTCTGTGGTGTGACTTCACGCAAAAGACCTATAACGCTCTCAGGGTTCAGTACAACAATGCCTTCAGGATGCTGATAGGGCTACCAAGGTTCTGCAGTGCTTCGACTATGTTCGCGGAAGCGCGTGTGGATGATTTCTACGCTATCATCCGTAAACGAACAGCGTCGATGCTTGCGAGGATACGGGAGAGCGCCAACAGCATCCTGTCGGTTATAAAAGATAGGCCATCGTGTCCCATCTTTAAGCACTGGATTAATATTCATATGCATGGATCCAGAAACCGGTTTTTTGACTGATCTGGGGGCACGGCAGTGCCCCCGCCAAGTCGAGCGCGAAGCAAACACTGCCGTACCATCCTTTACTGGAACCATTTCGCCGCATTTTCAGGCCCCTATTAGAGAACCTCTGGATAAGACCAGAACACAGAAATTTTCGTCATCTATTAAGCTAAAATCACATACTAAAAATACAAAATTTCAAGTCTGTAGGTCATTTAGTTCCGAAGTTAAGCGAAAGCAAAGTTTCGCATTTACGACACTCACTCACTCACTGATGATCATCAAAATAGAACTAGTACTTCCCATAAACTCAGAGAGCTGAAATTTGGTACAGAGTTAGGGTTTAATAGCCACATAAAGCGAAAACTATAAAAACTAGGAAAATCGAAGATCTGGAGTAACACCACATTCATAATCAATACTACTCCGGCACCGTGGTGTTCGCCTGTATCGCTCACCGCTAGATGGCGCTAGCACTAGCAAGCGGTGTCCAGATTTTTTCCTTTCTAGAGAAAGTCGTCGATTAAGTTGAATGTTGTGTAATTTGCATTTCGTTGATTTCGTTTATTATATTGTAAGGTTCGCTAAGGTTATGTTATTAAAACAATTCTGATTCGTTGTCCATTTTAAAGGTCGTTGAGTTTATTTGTGTTTAATATCGTAAAAAAATGTCGATAAAACGACGACGTTAAATAATTTTGCCACGTTCTACAAAAAGAAGTGAAATCCCACCAAAAACATTCTGTAAAAAACTAGCTAAGTCTCGATGGAGCTGCTTGTTTATCTCTAAAAAGTAATGAAATCTAGACAAAGTCGTGCCAAGTCTATGGTTCCTTACTGCGATTTCTTTATTATTATAGTTAATGTTGTGTGACTTGGCCGTTGAACAATCTTTATTAAGATAATCATACATAAGTATTATAAATACGCAGCTTTACTAAACCTACAATTGACTGGTTATTGTTGAATCAACGTTTTCCAAGTGGCAATTTTCCATCGTCAATGGGTAGCGGTTCTGGCGACAGATTGGTGCAATGGTGTCATGGAGCACCTGGCTTTGTCACACTTCAACGGCCAAGTCACACAACATTAACTATAATAATAAAGAAATCGCAGTAAGGAACCATAGACTTGGCACGACTTTATCTAGATTTCATTACTTTTTAGAGATAAACAAGCAGCTCCATCGAGACTTGGCTAGTTTTTTACAGAATGTTTTTGGTGGGATTTATGTTACTACTAACCTAGATTTTAAGTATAATATTGTTACTAACACAACTCTGTATGGATCATAATGGTCTGAAAATAAACGTATTATTATTATTATGTTTGTACGCTTTGGAGCTCACGGGTCAAAAGTGGCCCGGTCCTTTATAAGGCTTGCGTGGGGATACAGATCCAACACGTAGAGGCCGTTTTAAGCGCAAAATAATCGACAAAAGTGAAAGTGGTGCACATGCTGGATCTAGTCTCCGACTATATCATGGGATGTAGCCAGAGACCATCCCCAGCCTGTGTACAGGAGCTATTGCAGTTATTGGAGAATGGACTAGGGTTATGGATGAAGGATGGATGGACTGGTTACTGGGCTATGGATGGAGACTACGGGACACCTGCCTGGTTCATAGTCTCGGACTGAAAAAATGGCAGGCGGTGACTAGCCAGCGACTAAATGCCCCCCCCCTGGCGTCATGGGTCGTATAGACCGGACTGAGGGGCAACATTGGCGTCTGCCAGCTCAGGGGTGTAGAGAGGTGTGCTGCGCTTTCTCCGAAGTTACTCGCGGCGTTATGCCCTTTAACACTTCCACCCCTGGAGCATATAGCTCTAGCGACTCCACTCTGGCCGGCCGGTTAAGGCAAGCCAGAGGTGAAAGTCCTGCAGACCCTCTCGGATTCCACTTCGGCAAGCCGAAGACGAGGGTCTTGACCGACTTTCGGGAGCACTCGGATTAACAACTGGCCCCGTGGTGTCGCTACTCACCAACAGCTCGCCACAAAGCTGCCCTGCGGGGCTTATTATTATTATTATTATTTGTACGCTTTGGAGCTCACGGGTCAAAAGTGGCCCGGTCCTTTATAAGGCTTGCGTGGGGATACAGATCCAACACGTAGAGGCCGTTTTAAGCGCAAAATAATCGACAAAAGTGAAAGTGGTGCACATGCTGGATCTAGTCTCTGACTATATCATGGGATGTAGCCAGAGACCATCCCCAGCCTGTGCACAGGAGCTATTGCAGTTATTGGAGAATGGACTAGGGTTATGGGTGAAGGATGGATGGACTGGTTACTGGGCTATGGATGGAGACTACGGGACACCTGCCTGGTTCATAGTCTCTGACTGAAAAAATGGCAGGCGGTGACTAGCCAGCGACTAAATGGGCCCCCCATGGCGTCATGGGTCGTATAGACCGGACTGAGGGGCAACATTGGCGTCTACCAGCTCAGGGGTGTAGAGAGGTGTGCTGCGCTTTCTCCGGAGTTACTCGCGGCGTTATGCCCTTTAACACTTCCACCCCTGGAGCATATAGCTCTAGCGACTCCACTCTGGCCGGCCGGTTAAGGCAAGCCAGAGGTGAAAGTCCTGCAGACCCTCTCGGATTCCACTTCGGCAAGGGGAAGACGAGGGTCTTGACCGACTCTCGGGAGCACTCGGATTAACAACTGGCCCCGTGGTGTCGCTACTCACCAACAGCTCGCCACAAAGCTGCCCTGCGGGGCTTATTATTATTATTATTATAATGTTGTTGTTCAGAATAATTTACTTTATAACAGAAATACTCGTATCTTTAAAAAAAATCATATATAATTTAATAGAGTAGATAAGCATGCAGAGCATGCAGCATGAAAGCAAGCATGCAGCATGCATTGGTATCTCGTCGTCTCCGGCGCTGCGGGATGTGCAGCCCTTCCGCCCTTGCGTAACGAGCCTCGTTACAGCGGGCGAGGGCTGCCCTCCCTCCGCGCCTCCGGCTTTTAAATTACACTCTAGGGGTAGGGCAGACAAGACTACGTGGAGTCGGTTTTGCAGCGATTCGTTTCTGTCACGTTAGTTTTGTGGCACAAAATATTGCCTGTTTTGGACCATTTCAAATTAATTTAATATTAAAATACGATTTAATACGAATATAGACAATATCATGATTTTCAATAATATGGATAAATACACTTATGAGTAATAAATTTATGAAAACATATATTAGGATACATCACATTTATGAATATTATAGTTATTTATTCGAATGATTATGAGTTTCAATCATTAGTATAGAAAAATATATGAAAACAAATATTAGTAAAAACTAAGTGTATGATTAGTGATATTATGAATATCAATGATTATGTTTTTAAATATGTAGGTTTTAAATTTTTTATGAAGAATGATCATTATGGTATCAAATTGTATGAGAAATATTTTCGGACCTCCAATGATAGGAATTGAAAAGTTATGTAAGAAAATGCGCTACCATTAATAACACTCTAATAGTCTAATGTGATAAAAAGTAACTCTAAAACTCCTCACTAACAAATAATTTAACAAGGATAATGGATGAAAATAAATTTTATAAAATGCGATTTGTATGAAAATTAAATTAATTAAAATGAAGATATCAATTTTCTGATTTCACCATACCATTTATATGCCTATGTTAACATGGGCTAGTGTCGGCTCATATACCCATTTACCTAACACCATGTAGAAGTAATCATATTTTTTTACAATGAGGATCATTTCGATTTTTAGCTGTGAATGCAGATTTATAGGGCTAAGAAATCCTTAATCCTTCAAGGCCCGTGAATCTAGACACAATAGATAATCAATTGTTATGGCATTAATGTATGCCGTCTGGGACTTCAAAGGTTAATATACAGTCCAAAAATTTTTGTTCTACGACAAAAATTGACGAAGTTATGGCCAAATTACTAAAAAAGTTCACTGACCGCCCGGCGCGGGAACGATGACGTCACTATATCCGATCCGAACGCTGCCGGCGTACTGCGTGGATAGAAAATATTTTTTTCTAGCCAAACTTTCAGTTTTAGAGAAAAACTTGTAATGACATTTATTCATCAGAATAAAGTAAGCTATCGATAGGTAATTTTTAAAAATAGAAATTGTGAAATAACGTAAGTGCGCCTATTAACGACCCCCCAAAATTTGTATTCTATTACCGCCCTATTTTTCTTTCTTTCATAAAAGACATAATAACAGGTTCCCGAAAACACGTTACCTAAAAAATATCTAGATATGTTTATTGACTATCAAAACGATTAAACTTTGTGTTCGTAAATAACCAGTAAACGGAGTTATTTGACATTAAATGGGACGTGCCCGCAACGGACGCACTTTTCATACTGACGCGCTCCCAGCTACTTAAGGTGCACCTTGTTATTAATTAGCGATTTTAACACATTTAAAATAAGTATACCAACATGTTTTTGCATAAAAATATTAATTAGTACTTTAGTTTCCTTAATAAACCCTTAATATAGCCCTCTCGCTGTATTTTTGTGGCTTAAATACAATTTTAAATAAGGGCGGTAATAGAAACACTTTTTATAATTTTGGTTCCTAATAACGACCCATGGCGTTGTTAGAATTTTGATAAAGTATTTTATTTTATAGAATAGAAGTTTCAAATCTTAGCTGGCTCTCGAAAATGAGTCCCAGATTTCTAACCTTATCCACTTTATCGATCTGTTCTCCAGTAATCTGGATATCGAGAGACTTATTCGCTAGTTTGATAGTGTTTTTAGGGGTTCCTATCAGTATTAACTGAGATTTTTTTGGGTTGAGGGTAAGACCGTTCGAGACGCACCAAGCGGAAACCCTCCCCAAGTCATCATTTACCTTGATCACAGCTGCGTCACACTTATCAAGCTCAAATGGAAGGTACAATTGCAAGTCATCTGCATAAATGTGATAGTTGCAATATTTGATGCTATTTATGATGTCAGCACTGTACAAGATTTATAAAATTGGCCCTAATATCGAGCCCTGGGGGACCCCGCGAGTCACCTGGTGGACCTGCGAACGCAAAGAAATACCATCCTCCCGCCTCAGTTCCACATACTGCTTTCTTCCTGACAAGTAACTATGGAACCATTTTACAGAACTACTATCAAGACCATAATAACGCAGTTTAGACAGCAAGAGCGAGGTGTTGATAGAATCGAAGGCACGCGAGAAGTCGAGCAACAGCATGACTGCAACGGTGCCCCGATCCTGGGCAGCCAATAAGTTGTCGACCACATCAGCAAGAGCGGTTGCTGTACCATGCCCTTTACGGAACCCGGACTGATAGTGTGGAAGAATGCCCTGTTTCTCAAAGTATTGCGTGAGTTGATCACACACTATCCTTTCCAAGATCTTTGACAGACACGGTAGGATGCTGATGGGCCGGAGTTCTTTTACTGTGGTTGGTTGACCAGTTTTTGGTAGCGGTCTCACTAGAGCCACCTTCCAGCTCTCAGGGAATGCACTTTCAAGTATTGACCTGTTGATCATATTTGTTATTGCTTCTAGTGTCTGCGGCAAAGTCAAAAGTAAAATGTCAAGGGATAGGCCATCATCTCCACGCGCGTTCGATCTAAGTCTTTTGATAGCCCTCAAAACCAGATCCTCGCCAACAGTATGCAAGGAGAAAGTTGATGCTTTGGTATGTCTATGATACTCGTAGAAACTCAGTTGCGAGATATTAGCGTTGCCATCACCAGGTATGTTCAAAAAGTGTGCATTGATCTCATCAGGGTTGTTAAACGATGGCGGAAGGTCAGCTGATTTCCTTTTGTCTGGCAGGACAGTACCCTTGAGATTTTTCCATAATTTCTTTGAGTCCTTCACATTATTGTTAATGTGCTTAGTAAAAAAGCAGCATTTTAGTGTTTATATGTTTAATTACGCATTTAACCTCCATTTTGTTGTCTTAATCGATTCATAAGAATATTTCACATAAGTAAATCAATTAACGCCATACGTTAATTGTCATAGGTTTGGCATAAAACTGCAATGAACATTAAAGAATATCTCTAATAATCTATGACAATAGATTTTGTAAAAACCTGTTATATTCTAATTAGTACCTATTTGATATAAAATAAAACCTAATAAAAATGATACTTCACTGATCACGTCTTCATTAAAGTAGATATTTTAGCTGGTTACTGTTTTTTTTTTTACGGTCGGTAATAGAATAAAGTAATATTCATAGTTAATTCTATTACCGCCTCATAACTATAACGCCACCTGCAATGACTTTTATGCCTGTATTTTGGATATAACTAACATTTATGACATGACACCAAACCAATCATGCGTTATCACAACTACTATGTAACTTTTTAAGATCTTTTGAATAATAAATAAATAATTTAAAATAATTATACAGACAGTGTCCAATTGTCCATAGTTTAAATTAAAATACACAATTACACACAATTAAAATCAAAAACTAATTAAAAATTATAGTCAAATTAAAAATAAAATATTAAATGATAATTATTTTTTATTAAAACTCAAATATAGTTTAAATTATAATGACACCCACTACTCACTAGAACACCGGGTACCGTGTAATCAAGTATAATAGAGGAATTTATTATTCTACTATTTCTTCTTGATTATTTATTTATTTTCGAGAAGGGTGTCTTTTCTCTTTTAATAATAAAAAAATAAATATAAAAAAAAATAACTCGAAAAAAAAAACAAATTTAACTAAAACTAAAAGCAAAACAAAAGACAATGCCGGAAATTGGCGTCTTTTTTTTTTCGCGCGGCCATCGACCAAACTTTGTTTTTTGATTACAAAATAGTGTAATAAACCAAACTTACTATGACATGTATACCTCTAAACTCAGTTTGAACTGAGTTACGAGCATAAGAAGTTTGATGATTTTCATACTAGATTTGCTTTTTGCGCGCAAAGTTTTGTAAGAAATTGCAACAAAATAGTGAGATTGTATGTGTAAACAAACAATATCATCCATTAAAGGCTCCATACATCAGTATGGAGCAGAATCAGCGCAATAAAAATATAGCGCAATATTTTGTTGCAAAAAACAAAGTTTGGTCGATGGCCGCGCGAATAAAAAAAGACGCCACTTTCCATACAAAATCTGGCATTGCCATTTAACTTTAAAAAATCAAGTGGTTCCCGAGCCTCTGAGCGGGAATCGAACCCGTGCCTCTTGGAATATACCCAATTGAAGAGCAATATTCTTAGCGGTCGGTAATAGAAACAGAAAAAACGTTAATAGAAACACACCTCGTCTATAGGTCGGTAATAGAAACAACTGCTTTTTCAGATTAAATTGCTATTTATTAATTATTGTGTGATTGAATACTCATTGTTACTACTTGAATTCAAAGATTATTTCATCATTGTTATAAATAAATTAAAGTGTCTTTTCTATCACCACGTCTTATATCTAATTTTGTAACGTTTATCCGAAGTCAGCTTAAACTGGCGGTAATAGGCGCATTTACGTTATATAGCAAAAAATCCATACGCTCATACGATTCAATGGAACGCGGAGACGCGATTGGGGTCTCCGCCGTGGTATATTTGGCGATTTATTCAAATAAAGTGTTCATAAGTGTTGTTAGTCATATCTTCTTCCAAGTAAAATATAAAAATGAATAAGTATTAATCTATTTACTTCTAACAATAAGGTATAGCTGAGGCAGATACACTCTGCCTAGGCTACAAGCAAGACATTGCTATGAAGATCATTTCGATGTACACGCAATACCTACCTGTTATTTAGTTTTTCTGAGTTTAACCACAGAATAAGTAATAGTACAGGTACAGAAGGATTACTCCGCAAGACGATTTAAATAAATGCGAGTCTTGCTACGACGCGATACAGTGGAATTCAGCTCGCACAGCACTACGTACCTGCAATTTTATTCACCTACAAGTTTTGTCTCTTTCTATCGCGTGCCTCTGAACTCTTCTTACGCTATTAGGGTTGCTGTCTAGTGAAAAAATAATTAATCTACTTATTTGTAATGACCTACGTATGTAGGTAAGTATGCATTCATTATGGTAAACCTTGGGAGAGGCCTTTGTCCAGCAGTGGACGTCATTTGGCTGAAACGAACGAACGCATTCTGAGCAGTAGTCATAGTAGGTTAGGTTCCTATACTATCCTAAGAATTATTGATTACCTACATGGCCAACATACCTTTCAGCATCTTTGGGAAGCGAAAAAAAAAGATAAATCCGGTAGATTACTTTTCGAATTTAAACACCCGAACGCCGCACAATATTTCTTTCTCTTTATGTCCATTTTTAAATAATACTTCGATCATAGAATTATAATCATACTACAACGCACGCCAGCGTCCTGACGAGCGCGCGCGTGACACTCGACTGATATAATACCCGCCGGCGGGGCGCTTCGCTGTAGGTAATTATCGGATGTACCGCGCGGAGTGAGCCAGGCCTGGTTTAACCTACGTACCTACCTATCTATTCGCCGTTCCCATGGGCGGGCCAGCTGCTGCAGGAAAGGACAGCTGCTCCCTCCTGGAAATTATACGATACCTTCAGGTTCATTGTCGTATAAACCAAAACCCTACTTTTCAGGAGAGCCAAAAAACGATTTTTTTTTAATAAAAAATTCGTAACTTTTTTATTTGAGAAGTTATAAAAAAATGTCCAAGAGAAAACATTTTTCAATTTTTGCGATGAAAAAGTCTAAATATTCAAAAAATGGGCATCTTCAGTAGTTTTAAAGTTAGCTTGGAGTTACGTCGTTGAAAAAGGCACTCGGTGGTTTATACGACCCATTATATTTGACCTAAAAATAACTCTTTACGTCGTATTTGAATTTTTTGTACAAACGAGACTGAAATTGATGGCTTAAAGACCATTAGATGTATTTTTTTTGGTTTATACAGTGTGTCCGGGCATGTAGTGATCAAACTTTAAAGGCGTAATCTATGAACAATTTTATCGATGAAAATACTTCAAATTTGGGGCTTGACCCATTTCTCGAAAAATTACATCGATTTAAGTTTTTAATTTTTAGTTTACACCTCTTCTTTAAAAAACAAGTGAAAGCGTGGGTAGCTTAACATTAATAGGCAAATATTTTATATCATGCGATAGCCAATAAAATTATCTATTAGTAGAAGAAGAAAACAGACACAAATTTCATACATTTTATGGGAGTAAGAATGGATTGAATTAGAAAAATACATTACTTTTTTCACTTCTTTTTTAGTTATTTTCCAACACAAGAAAAACCAGGTCGTTAAGGTATGTTTTATTTGCATTGTATTATTAGTATTTGAGCTATTCTACAAAACGAATGTAAATTTATTAGTCTACGTCTATTAGTTTTGACGTAATTGTTGAACAAAGATACCCCTTCCCAGCGGTTTCCATAGCGCACGCGACATGCGAAAATGCACTGCCTGAAAGAATCACACAACCTATTCCGATTACTATGGAAACCGTTGGGAAGGGGTATCTTTGTTCAACAATTACGTCGAAACTAATAGACGTAGACTAATAAATTTACATTCTCTTCCCCCCCCGTCCCGCACGGTGTAGTGCTAGCGTACGGAGCTCTCGGGAGTTTTTGCTTATAAAAATAGATAAATCGCTTATAAGTGTTTGTGAGTGTAATAATCGGTTTGTATGTGACACGAACTACGGAAACTGTATGTTATTCTGTCTATTTATCGCCTCGTTTGTGTTTTCTGGTTAAATATTCGGTGAGTAAACATCTTTTTTATTTTCTCTCGTTGCGGGTGTTTGATAAAATCGGCCCGCGCCAACCGAGGTGGCATGGCGGGTCGACCGTAAGCGCGCTGCGTCAGCGGTGCGCGTTTCCATTGCGCCCGACTATAAACTCGTCCGTCATGCCTCTGTTCAACGATCAACCCGTGGACGTCGCTAACGAAGTGTTTCTCCGTAGCAATTTAACGCAACGTTCTCCGCCTAGTGTAGGAAAAAGGACACGTAGCGAAGCATTATCTCCAACAAATATGTCGCCATCGTCTTGTAAACGCGTATAACTATCGGATTCGCCCGGTCTAGACGATAATTCGACGGCACCGGATCAAACACAGTACGACTTAGTAAATGAAGCCGCGTCGTATCTTACAAAAATAAATGTCGTCATTAATTCACTCGGTTCGCGAATTGACGTTAAAAATCGGTCGACAGTTATGGATATGACACAGCGAGTCACGGCAATCGTATCTTTACTGGCATTAAAATCATCATCAACCGAGACAAAATTGGCCATCGCGCAACGTGACTTATTAGAGGCCAAAATCAATAAAAATTATAGTCAAAATAATGTTATTGGCAATGTCTCAAAGCCCACCTACGCAGAAAGCCTTAAGCTAAAAATGCCTAAAGTCGCTCCGGCCGCTGCGGCAATGGAAACACGCACGCCCCTTCCCTGTGTCGTTGCGTATCCCACTAGTGAGCGCCCGGCCGAGTTCGGCTCATCATCGGCGACAAAACAAGCGTTGATGAAAGCGATCAATCCTACGGACGACGGGTTTCAAATTGTAGGTTTAAAGAAAACGGCAAATGCGGGTGTAGTACTTCGCGTAACGAACGAAAACCAAATTAAAAAGTTACAATCCGTCGCCGGTATTAAATCCGCGGGCTTACGTTTAGAAAAACCGAAAGGACGTCGACCTAGAATTCTTGTTAAAGACGTACCCGCAACATTAGAAGACGCCGCATTTATGTCAGCTTTGTATAGGCAAAATATTAAGGATGAAATGTCTATTTCTGAAGACAATTTTATTAAGTCAACAAAAATAGTTCGTCGTCGTGTTTTAAACAACGGTAGAAAATGGATCGGTTTAGAGCTCGAGCTCGAGATTCGTAAACATTTGATAAATACAAAGGAACAATTTTTTATTGATTGGGCTACCTGTCGCTTTAACGATGACGTAGAAATAGTTCGTTGCATGAAATGTCAGCAATATGGTCATGTTGCGAAATTTTGCACGGAAAAATCTAGCTGTTGTGGGTATTGCGCCGAGGCCCACGATACGAAAGATTGTATTAAAAATACCGCCAAAGACTTTAAGCCAGTTTGCGCGGCATGTAAACGTTTTAAAAAACCAAACGACCATTTAAGCGGTTCGCCCGACTGTCCGAGTTATAAGGCAAAATTAGAACAACTAATATTAAATACTGTTTATGGCTAAAGTCTCCATAGGCCAATTAAACCTCCATAACGATAAAATTGCTACGTTGGAGTTGGACAGACTTATTGTAGAATACAACTTAGATCTCGTGTTAGTACAAGAACAATATCAGCGTGTCGACGTGCGCTGCAAAACTATTCAAATTAATAACAGTGCACGCGCCGGTATCTATGTGTCACGCGCGTCTACACTCACAATAACGTCTATTGCCAACCTTTCTTCGTCGCATTGCGCTGTTGCGGAAGTATCCTCCCCATCCTTCTCCATATTTGTCGTGAGTTGTTACTTTCAATATTCTGACCCGGTTGGGCCTCATCTACACCACCTACGCTTTGTATTACAGTCCCTAACAGGGCGTAGGGTTATCATTGGAGTTGACGCGAACGCGTCATCTCCACTTTGGCACGGCAAGCTCCGCTCGACTGATGTGGAGCGTCGCTCAGCCGTGGAAGACTTCATAGCTGAAATGAACTTAGTTATTCACAACACCCCTAATGCACCACCAACCTACAGTAGCCCAACGGGCGAGTCTCATATTGACGTCACGCTTTCTAGCGCAGACGTCCAGCTGGATAGGTGGCGTGTCCTCCCCGACGCGTCTTGTAGTGATCATCGCTTGATAGTGTACGAGTTTAAACCAATGTCGCGACAAGACACAGTTCACACAGTTCATGAGTGCAACAACAACTATAGATATAAATGTCGTGGGGCCGACTGGGCTTTTTTCAGTACTCTTTTTGCGTCTCATGCCAAAGAAAGATTTTACTCGTGCCGACCTGGGCGCGACTGATAGTGCAGAAATTATGTCCGATACTTTTACGTATTGTGCAGATGTTGCGATTGGTCGCGCTCCAACTAGAGGTGTACGTAGATGTGATTGGTGGAATGAATCGCTGGTAGAAATTAGGAAAAAGTTTCGCCGGGCTCGCCGTAAGCTTAACACACTTCGAAAGGCAAATGTGACTGGGGATGCATATGAAAATGCTTTATGTTCTTTGAGGGTTGCCAGGTCCCATTATCGAGCTGCTGTAACTAAAGCCAAGGGCGTGTTACTGCGGAAAACAGTCGAGAGATTAGAAAAAGAGGGTCCGTGGTCTCCGATATATCATGAATTCAAAGCTAACCGTAAATTAGATATTGCTTATATTTCTAACATAAAAATTAACAACACTCATACGGTGGGTGTAGAGGAAACAACAGGTGCTCTTCTTAACGCGCTTATACCCGACGATAGTGTGTCTGACGATAACGATTATCATCGGGACGTCAGAAATGCTATTGCGGTGCTGCCTGAGTCGCCTGTGTCTTCTATTCCTAGCCTTGATGAGTTTTACGATATAGTAAATAGTTTACCCTTAAACAAAGCATCGGGCGAAGATAAAATATCAAATAAAATGATTAAAGCAGCGTGTAAAACAGCCGGAACGGATATTCTTAATGTTTTCACTCGTTGTATCTCGGAGGGCGTGTTTCCGAGTATATGGCGTCGCGGATTTATTAAAATTATACCAAAGGGAGGTGACAAACCGCCCGAAGATCCTAAATCGTACCGACCTATTACATTACTTCCCTCATTAGGTAAACTGTTAGAGCGATTAGTAGTGCCGCGTTTGCTACCGGGTGGTCCAATTTTTCACGAGCAGCAGTTTGGCTTCACCGCCGGGAAGTCTACTGCAGATGCAGTAATATCTGTCAGACAAAAAGTGACGTCCTCGGTGGCAAAGTACGTTGTAGGAATATTCCTCGATATTTCAGGTGCCTTCGACAATGCTTGGTGGCCGATCCTGCTCTTAAAACTGAAAGTTCGTGGATGCTATAGTAATATATATTCACTACTGCACTCGTACTTTTGTAACGGTACAACTAAATTAAAACTCGGCCATCATGCTGAATCAAAGGTGCTCACGCGCGGCTGTCCCCAAGGATCGGTCCTAGGGCCCTACCTTTGGAATTTGGGTTTCGATGATTTTCTAGCATTACCATTACCCGAAGGCTGTTCGTTAACCGGGTACGCTGATGACGGTCTCCTTTTAATAGAGGCTGACACTAGATCAAAGCTTGAAAATCTAGCGGATACATGCTTGAATTTAACCCTTATTCAAATAAAGGTAAATATATTACCACTTTGTTTACTTTTAAAAAAGAATCCTAATTTTCGATATGGTAATACTTAAAGATATCTTGGTCACTTATTTATATTTTTAAATATATTTTTTTACTTATCTATGCCATTTTACAACTTTTCAACGTCATTTGTCACTGTCAGGTAATGTCAAAGTCAACCAAACGGTTTTGGTGTGAAAAATTTCAAGTTTTTAGCGCGCGTTTTTGGTATTTTTGAAACTTTGTTCAACGAAAATTCTGATAAGTGTTTTTTGGATTCAAATTCCTAAACTATAACATTTATTGTATAATCTCACTTATAGGCAACGTCTGCAATTGATTTATTCATATAATTTAGACATTTTAAAGAAGTGGTAAATAGTTTACCATTGTCCGATCCCGTCTTGACAAAAGTTTGATGATATATAAAAAAACTGCTGTTTTTTGTATGTGCACAAATAAAACTAAATAAATATTTGGAGAAATTTTAAGTTATTTTGATATCTATTTACGTAACGTTTTGACGTTACGTAATTAGTGAATTGTTAGTTTCAGACTCAAGGTAAGCATCCTAATTGTAAGCATAATAAGTAATATTAATAAATATAAAAACAATATATTTATTTCATTCCCAAAATATTTAATAAAATATAGGTAGAACCAAGAGGAAGTCACTAGTCAAGAACCAAAAATAAACCAAAATGGACAATGGTAACTATTTTACCACCAACATTTAATAACACTAGTTTACAAGGTTTTTTACCCAGAGATGAAACTGATATGTATCGTTAGAGTTATTAACCCTTACTTAAAAACTGAACTTAGAAAAAATTTAGGACGTCAAATTTTGTAAATATTGATTATGTTAATTTTTATCATTTTTATACATTTATTTCTAAAAACAACCAAAAATGAGTCGTATTACTCCTTCTTTTATATTAATTAGTATCAGTTTCCCTTATTATAGACCAACAGCAATCCGCTAACATATTTTTATCCCAAATTCCTTGGTATCATTCCTCAAAAACCTTCAAATCCTGGTGAAAACTTTCGCCATGCTCAACACTCACGCTTCCCAGGTTCTCAGGAAAAAAATCCAGGTGACAATGTAAAAAATGAATTTTTAACGACTTATTCACACCCATTCTTTGGTAATTCCTCAATAATTTGGAAACAATTTTTGCATAATTCTCAGATAAATTTATAGTTTCCCAGGAAACTTTTCACTACTGCTTTAAATTAATATCAAGCATCTTTCCCTTACTGGAATTGCTGGGTAATAACTCCTTCAGATTGTAGCACAGGTCTTGTGACTGATGCAACATCAGGATATTGTATGTTCTTGGTTTTTGTTGTTAAAACCTGTAGTTTCAGTGAGG
Source organism: Ostrinia nubilalis (assembly GCF_963855985.1). Classification (NCBI taxonomy): domain Eukaryota; kingdom Metazoa; phylum Arthropoda; class Insecta; order Lepidoptera; family Crambidae; genus Ostrinia; species Ostrinia nubilalis. The sequence goes on along the minus strand of NC_087118.1, from coordinate 12,078,514 downwards.
CAGAAGTAACAGACATTAGTGTGATTTGTTGGTTCTTTCCATAACATTGGGGTGCCAATTCGTATATGTTTTCTTTTTCCTGCAGCCTAGTGCAATAATATACTCCTCAAATTTTCGCACACTACACCAGGAACCCATTTTTTATCAGGTTTGTTACCGAGATTAGAAAGTAATAGAAATAGGCCGGTTTTACGGCCTTAGTGACCGGTCTCTTCTTTTTTGACAATAATATAATTTGGCCACAAACTTAGAAAAAGTTATTTGGGCTTAATTTACACTGCCTTGGTGACATTTTAAAATAAGTGAAAATGTTAAAATAATACTTAAACGCAATTAAAATAAAGTAGAAACTCCGTCACGGCTAACAAGACAGCTTACTTAGGTAAATGTGAATATCTCAAAAACTTGACGTGATAAAAATATGAGACGTATATTTTTGTAATAAGGGGGCTGATAGAAAACACATCCAATATGAATTATCTTTGGGTAAAAGAAAAACTTTTTTTTTGTAAACTAGTGTAATTCGTAGTCATGAATGGATAATGGTAAATTATTTACCACCCAAAAAACTACCCCTTCCCCTATTTTTTTATAAATTTTGATCAAAAATATGAAATAAGTGACCCACAATTACCCAAAATCCACTTCAACTTTGTAAAAAAAATGCATACCAGCTCGCGTTTGAATAAGGGTTAATATCTCAATGGGGAGACAGAAATCGTTTGCAGTTTGCCCCTCACAAAACTTATCAGCTTCTATTAAAAGGTAATCTTAAAGTTTTGCCTCGCATTAAATTCAATGAAATAACTGTTAAAAAACGGGAATCTGTTTGCTATCTCGGACTAATTTTAGAGAAAAACTTTAGTTTTGTCGAGCACATTAAACAGATCGGTAAAAAGCTAAAAAGAACTTTTATGCCTTAAGTCACATTTCAACCTCGACGTGGGGTCTAACGTTTAAAATCCTCCGAGTAATATATTCGGCCACTTATTTAAGCTCCATTTGCTATGGTGCACCAGTTTGGGCTGACAGAGCTACTATAGGAGCCGCTCGACGGAAACTACTCCAAAGTCAACGCCTTGCATTGATTTTTCTTTGCAAAGCTTACAGAACTGTGAGCACGGAGGCTCTGCCAGTCCTGGCTGGTGTACTGCCGGTCGACTTAGAGGTACAAAAGCGTGCGGCTATGTACTTCGCATCAAGGGAAAATATAACCTCCGATTTCTTAAATAGCCGCGATCGTTCTAAAATAAGTCGATTATTTGATTCCCGAGAAGTCGTTGAAGAAGATTTACTTAATGAATGGCAAAAAAGATGGGATACGTCAGTCAAAGGATGTCACTTATATAAATTCTTCCCGAATGTATGCGAACGTCTAACTAGGCGATGGTTAGAAATCGACCATTGCTCGTCGCAGTTCCTCACGGGACATGGCAACTTTAAACATAAACTTCACGAATTCAAACTAGTTCCGTCTCCTTTTTGCGAGTGTTCCACTGATGATGTCAGTCATGAGCAGTCTGCCCATCATATCTTGTGGGAGTGTGATCTTTGGAAACATGAACGTGATATAATGCTTAATTCAATACAACATACATCTGTTTCCGCAATTTATTACACCGATCTTGTCGCGACAAGGAAAAATTTCCGTGCTTTTAAGCGATTTTGTGAAAAATATTATTGGCAGGTAGTTGTTAATTGCTCATAAGATAGGCCCCCTTAATTTAATTTATTGTCCGTGGTGCATAATCTTTTCTTAAAGGTTTTAAACCTTTGTTTGTCACCTGTCATCCGCTTTGCAATGGAGGGAAGTCGAACCTTAATTTCGAACTCCTCCTATGTTCTTCTGATTAATTTCGTTGCGGGTCCAATGACAGTTTAACTTTCCCCCGGGACAAACTTGACCTTCATTGGTTGGGTTTTTGTGGCGGTCAAGCTGTAGATCCTGGCTACACAGGAGTTGCAGTGGTGGGAACGAGAGGTGGGAATAGTCCCGTATGCAAGCAAATTTATTATTTCTACCTCAACCAAATATAGTTTTTACACTGTTAAATATCTTTGTGCAAATTCTCTAAACAACAAAAGCCTGGAAATAGTAAACAATACATTATTTACATACATAGTTTTAATAATACATTTGAATAAATCACTTTATCAATGGGTATACAGTGTGTCCGGGCTTGTAGTGATCAAACTTTAAGGGCAAAATCTAGGGACAATTTTATCGATAAAATTACTTCAAATTTGGGGCCTGACCCATTTCTCGAAAAATTACATCGATTTAAGTTTTTAATTTTTAGTTTACACCTCTTCTTTAAAAAACAAGTGAAAGCGTGGGTAGCTTAACATTAATAGGCAAATATTTTATATCATGCGATAGCCAATAAAATTATCTATTAGTAGAAGAAGAAAACAGACACAAATTTCATACATTTTATGGGAGTAAGAATGGATTGAATTAGAAAAATACATTACTTTTTTCACTTCTTTTTTAGTTATTTTCCAACACAAGAAAAACCAGGTCGTTAAGGTATGTTTTATTTGCATTGTATTATTAGTATTTGAGCTAGGTTCTACAAAACGAATGTAAATTTATTAGTCTACGTCTATTAGTTTTGACGTAATTGTTGAACAAAGATACCCCTTCCCAGCGGTTTCCATAGCGCACGCGACATGCGAAAATGCACTGCCTGAAAGAATCACACAACCTATTCCGATTACTATGGAAACCGTTGGGAAGGGGTATCTTTGTTCAACAATTACGTCGAAACTAATAGACGTAGACTAATAAATTTACATTCTCTTCCCCCCCCCCGTCCCGCACGGTGTAGTGCTAGCGTACGGAGCTCTCGGGAGTTTTTGCTTATAAAAATAGATAAATCGCTTATAAGTGTTTGTGAGTGTAATAATCGGTTTGTATGTGACACGAACTACGGAAACTGTATGTTATTCTGTCTATTTATCGCCTCGTTTGTGTTTTCTGGTTAAATATTCGGTGAGTAAACATCTTTTTTATTTACAGCAAATTTGCTTGCATACGAAAAATAACATTTTTTTTACAATTTTGCAGGAAAATTATGGCAAAACAAATAATATTTCTAATAATTCTAAACAAAACTAATCACCATAAATTTTGAACAAAAAAATACAATTACAGCAAAACATTAAGACAGCTTTCCTGGTTCTCTGCTGACGCATATTGATTTCGTTTGGTTATGATAAATTTTGCATATAGAGAAGAGCCCCAGTATGCTCAGGAGAAGGATTTGTAATTTTTTGAGAATTTCTCTAAGGAATTTATATCTTTACAAGAAACCCAAATTTAAATTACAGCTAAAAGTAACCACTACTGGCAACAATTAAAAGTTGGAGTACTTGTAAAGTAATAAACTATTACAGAGCATCTCAAAAGGGTATAAAATGAGCACACTATGGCTTGTTTTCTTTGTTTAAAAGTCTTGAATTCATCACATTTAGTCGAGATCAATAGGCTAGATGACAAAATTTCAATTATTTGTCCGTCAAACAGATAATTAGAAAATATGAGACTCATATTTTTTATTTTCTTTCATAATTTAATAATATCAGTGCTACATCGAGTTGAAATGGCGCGATACGTCACTCTTGAGTAGAATTTTTACTCAAAAGTGACGTCACGCGACATTTCAACTCATTATAATACAGTAATTCTTCGATTATGGGAAAAATTAAAGTATGAGTCTAAATTTTCTAATTCTCTGTCTGACGGACTAAATAGAGTTTCGATTTCATGACCCGGTCATCATTACTATTCACGGATGTACTGGACCTGGAAAGCAACCTTATATATCTAGTTTCTATCTTTAAAAGTAGAAACAATCAACTTTCTTTAACTTTATAAATAAGAAAAACTTACTTACTGTACATACATACATATGTGATGCAATAAATAAATGAATATTATGAGCAGCGCGCGCGCGTGTAACGTGCGGAGCGCGAACGCGTACTGGCGATCGATGCGTCGCGGCTATGGGCGGGACGCCGATCGAAAATTCTAGAGCGCTGTAACCGTTAGCGGGGCGCGGCGCGCGGGGTGTAGCTCGCGCGGGATTCGAGCTATGCCCATATCGGGTAGCGTAGCGTGATGCCGGCGCGATAGGCACGTAGTAACCGGTTTGCTATATGCTCCCCCTCTAGACCAGGGAAACGCCCTCGTCCGTGGTCTAGCATTAACCATCATCCCCCCCTAAACCTTACGTGGTCTTCCGCGTTTCCTTTTAGGAATAACGGGCTTCGGAGGGACGGCTTCGCTACCTTGGTAACGGGTAAGATAAGAATAAGAATAAGAATAAGATAAGATCTTGTGTATGATATCTCGCTATAACAATGTCAGGCTGGTCGGTACTGGAGATGTTGTAAGTAGTAGGGCTAACCTTCTCTGCTATGCGATAAGGTCCATCACGGCGCGGGAAGAACTTGGCCGTCAGGTCTTTGGAGCCTTTACTCAGGAGGTGAGATTTTAAAAGAACTAAGTCACCAACCTGGAATGCATCTGAGGGACGACGCGTAGAATCAGCGTACTGCTTAGCCTTATCCTGTTGGATCTCCACCCGTTCTCGCACAGCTGACAGTGACTTCAGGAATGTCCTGAGATAAGGGGTAATTTGTGGGACGAAATTGTCTTTGTTTGAGATAGCACGAAGGTCGTGTACGACCTCTGTGGGGGACCGCATTTCTCTGCCGAAAGTTAGAAAAGCTGGTGACGTACCTGTAGTGCGGCACTTTGCACTATTCAAGGCAAAGCGGATCACCGGTAGCTTTACTGGCCATGATGTGTGGTCCTCTTCCACGAGATGTGCTAACATTGCTTTCAGGTCACGGTTTTTGCGCTCGGCAGGATTCGCTTCTGGATGGTACAATGGCACGAAGTTTTGTTTGATATCCAGGACTAACATGCACTCACGCATCACTGCGGACACGAATTGGACACCGTTGTCCGAAATAATCCTGCGAGGTAAACCGTACCGCATAAAATACTCCTCAATAAGAGTGTGTGCACAGGCTTCTGCTGTCGCTTCCTTGAGAGCGTACAGTTCCGTCCATCTGGTTGCTGTATCTTCCACAAGTAAAATCCACCGCTCCCCCTGGTCTCCTTCCGGTAACGGGCCGAATAGGTCAATGGCTAATACCTCGTTACGTTGATTCATAACCGGTGTCTGAAGTAAACCCTGGGGTTTGGTGTTAGATGCCTTGTATCGTTGGCAGTGGATGCAGGCTTTCACGTAGTCCGTGACTTTCCTCCGCATCCCTGTGAAATAATAGAGTTGGGCAACCTTCTGGTACGTTCTGTCGATGCCTGGATGACCGGCTGTTGGGGAGTCGTGTAGCTCCTTTAGTATTTCTGCAACTTGGCCGGCTGGAATAACTAACTGAGGGGTTTCGCTATCAGAGTCCGGATTGTATCGGAACAGAACCCCTTGGTCCATAAGGTAACCCCTCTCTGACCATCTTTTGGCATTGAGATCGTTGGTGTCCTCCAGGTCTTTGACAATTTTTTCCACTTCAGGGTCTGCGAGTTGTTCCTGAATCCTGGCGCAGTTGGCTTGGTGACTTCGTGGGCAGATCGCAGATGATCGAGCAAATACCGCAATCTTGGCTTGTCTCGGATGAACAAATAGGTCTGCTGAGCGTGTCTGCCACGACGTTTGCCTTCCCTGGGGTATATTGGAACTGGATGTCGAAAGACTGGAGTTTTAAGGCCCAACGGACTAACCTTCCTGCTGGCGATTTCAGGGATAGCAGCCATCGCAGGGGTTGATGGTCACTGCCAATTGTAATGATTTTAGAATTTATATTGTATTTAATACGTTTATTGGTTACTTTTAAATAGTTATTGCAACAATTTTAGTATTTGTATTGTATTTTAGAAGAACCCAAAAACCCATTATTAAATTAAAATACTTTATTTGATTACTTCCTAGGCATTTTGCAGACATTAGAATGATTTTAGAATTTATTTTGTATTACATCCAATT